>NC_084753.1:19611059-19911059 GCF_033978785.1 Entelurus aequoreus | reverse complement strand
TTTAATGATTATGTCTGGAACAATTTTTTTTTCATTCACAAACAAAAAGAACACAAAGCGCCTGCAGAGTTTTTTTTAGTACATGTTATATCAGGAGTGGAATATTTGCAGACAAATATAAAGTTTGATTAAAAAATATTTACATATAAAAATGCCTTTTCTGATTAAATTAATGGTTGTGTTGATTCTCCCAGCCGGTACCAATACAGACAACCTCTGAGTGCCTGCAAGTCCGCATTTGGGTAAGGATTACTGGTGAGCTGCAGCAGATAGTTAAACTAAAGTCGCTGCTCCTTTTAAATGTTTTGTCATATTTCTTTATTTTGTTCTTCTGGGCTGCACTTCCAGCCGTGTATGGGTGAAGAGACAACACGTTTGAGCATTAATTACCTTGTGGCGAGCCTGACTTTTGTAACAGTGTAACGGGAGGTTGCGCGCACACACGGACACACTTTCACACAAACGTACACAAACACACAAAAACGTACATTAATACACAAACACTCACAGACACACAGGATCACGGTCAATAAAGACGGATTGTTCCTTGCAGGATTATAGCAAGCATCGTTGCTTCCCTATTGCAGTAACTTCTAAAAACGTATTTTGCCATGTTTGATCGAGGAAATGTGCTAACAGCTGATCACCGTGATCGAACTCAAATTAATCGCCATCAACGATCATGATCATATAATCGCGTAGCCCTGAACTCATACTCCATTTATTCATGCTTAAAAATAAAATGTTCTGTATTATCATTTGTCCCAAAGTAATCGTTGTTGGCTCTTATAAAGTCTGCATAATCGATTAGTAGTGTTGTTGAAGAGTAAAGCGAGCGTGAAATTAATACGCCGCCGTATGCTTTAAAGGACCAAAATACGTAAATGATACATGTTATTATGAATGTGCCTGTTACTACATTACATATATTCTTGCAGCATGTATATAAAACGTTGGGAGGTTTTTCAATGCTTTTTAAGACCTTTATAGGGGGAATAGAGCGACTCCAATTGTTGGCTAGCGTTTACTTTCAAGTTAGAACGCATAAAAAAAGAAAAACGTGTGTTCCTCTTCTCACACAAGGATTGTGAATGATAGGCAAAATTATGAAAAAAAGTGCAGCTCCCTTTTAAAAGATCCATAACATGTGCTCTTACCTCCTCAAACCCAGAAAACGGAGGCTCCATTGGCATGTGTTTGAGTTCAGCTGAAGTGCTGGCCTCATTGGCAAACGGCATCAGGGACTCCCGGATCTCCTGTAAGGCCTTATGGTGAGGGTTCTTGGGGTTAAAGCAGCGCCCCTGTTGCCTCATGATGTCCTCCGGCAGCATTTTCCCAGCAATGTCACCTTTAGGTGGGTCAGAGGGCTTGGACAAGTTCCGCAAGCTGTTCCGGATTTCTTGCAGCATCTGTTGGCTGTTGCCGCTGTAGTTGCTGGCCGGAAACGTCTTGGGTCTCATCTGCCTGTATCCCTCTGGTTTCTCTCCTCTCTTCATGTAAGAGCATGTACGATGACGATGGAGGGAGATGAAGAGGATGTCACACAGATCGAGGAAGGATGGGGTCTTTTTAAAGACTCATCTCACATTTGGGGGACATTAGTGCATCGTCAGCATCTGTCAAGTGGTCCAAGGGGATGCAGAGGACAACACGTATTATTATTATTAGAATTAACAATACTATTAGAAATGTATATTCACCACTATTTTAACATCCAATTCTGTAAAATCGATGCTTGCTCGGGATGTAACTGTGTATTCAGATGTACCGATGCGTTCATGGACTAAATTTGGCCAAATGGTGGGGTCTATCAGAGGCATCCAGTCAGGGAACAGGCTGCCAGCCCATGTCAGAAACTGTGACACCCATTTAACATTCTAAACTGCACTGAAACAGTGGTTGAAAACTAATCAGACATGTACGCACAATTAAATTATTCACTTGGTTTTTTTTGGCCATGGTCTGTGCTTATGGTATGCTTGTAATGTGTAATGTCTTGTGATTTATGTATTACTTTGTATCATGACATGTTGAATGTTTACTGTATTAACCTGCCTTAGGACAACGGATGAAAATTAGCTATTGTGCTAACTCCGGCATATTTACATGGTTGCTCTATGTTGATGAATATGCATTGTCCTAACTCATATAAATAAATAAATACACAGAGAGAGGAATAAATGTTGAGCATAAGCGTGTTGTTCACATGACAAAGCTATATAAATATAATTCACTTCAATCTCAACTGTAAGCTTTTTTTTTTAAAATATTTGCTTGAAACAGTGGACGTCCCCGCACAATTATTTGCACTTAAAAATACATATACAGTATGTAGTAAAATAAACACAAATTAGATCATATGACAATTATGTTTGTGTTCAAACTAAGTGTATTTATCCGAAACATTACTGCCACTTAATTCTACAATGGCATTTTTACCAAGCATGTTTTGACGATACCACAATACTATCGTGCCGTGGCCTTAATACCGTGACAATATTGTACCGGGAAATTTTCATATTAAAAAAACTTGAAGTGCCAATGATAGTCACACACATACACTAGGTGTGGTGAAATTAACCTCTGCATTTGACCCATCCCCTTGTTCACCCCCAGTTAGGCGAGGGGAGCAGTGAGCAGCAGCAGTGGCCACGCTCGGGAATCATTTTGGTGATTTAACCCCCAATTCCAACCTGTGATGCTGAGTGCCAAACAGGGAGGCAATGGGTCCCATTTTTATGGTCTTTGGTATGACTCGGCCGGGGTTTGAACTCTGTGAAATGTCTTGTGATTTATGTATTATTTTGTAGCATGACCTGTTGAATGTTTACTGTATTAACCTGCCTTAGGACAACAGATGAAAATTAGCTATTGTGCTAACTCCGGCATATTTACATTGTTGCTCTACATTGATGAATATTAGGGCTGTGAATATTTGGGTGTCCCACGATTCGATTCAATATCTCTTCTTCGGGTCACGATTCGATTCAAAATCGATTTTTTTTTTCAATTCAACACGATTCTCGATACAAAAACAATTTTTTCCCGATTCAAAACGATTCTCTATTTATTCAATACATAGGATTTCAGCAGGATCTACCCCAGTCTGCTGACATGCAAGCAGAGTAGTAGATTTTTGTAAAAAGCTTTTATAATTGTAAAGGACAATGTTTTATCAACTGATTGCAATAATGTAAATTTGTTTTAACTATTAAATGAACAAAAATATGACTTATTTTATCTTTGTGAAAATATTGGACACAGTGTGTTGTCAAGCTTATGAGATGCGATGCAAGTGTAAGCCACTGTGACACTATTGTTCTTTTTTTTTTTTTATAAATGTCTAATGAGAATGTCAATGAGGGATTTTTAATCACTGCTATGTTGAAATTGTAACTAATATTGATACTGTTGTTGATAACATTCATTTTTGTTTCACTACTTTTGGTTTGTTCTGGTCGTGTTTGTGTCTCCTCTCAATTGCTCTATTTATTGCAGTTCTGAGTGTTGCTGGGTCGGGTTTGGTTTTGGAATTGGATTGCATTGTTATGGTATTGCTGTGTATTGTTTTGTTGGATTGATTAATTTAAAAAAAAAATATTTTATTTTTTTTCCCCAATAAATAAATGAAAAATCGATTAAAAAAAAAAGAGAATCGATTCTGAATCGCACAACGTGAGAATCGCGATTCGAATTCAAATCGATTTTTCCCCACACCTCTAATGAATATGCATTGTCCTAATTCAAATTAATTAATACATACATGGAGAGAGGCATAAATGTTGAGCACAAGCTTGTTGTTCACATGGCAAAGCTATATAAATATAATTCACTTCAATCTCAACTGTACCCTTTAAAAAAAAAATTTTTTGCTTGAAACAGTGGACGTTCCCACACAATTATTTGCACTTAAAAATACATATATGTAGTCAAAAAAACACAAATTAGAAGAATGGAGAATTATGTTTGTGTTCAGTTAAACTAAGTGTTTATCCGAAACAATACTGCCACTTAATTATAAACACTATGGCATTTGTTGACCATACCACAACAATATCGTACCGTGGTCTTAACATCGTGACAATATCGTACCGTGAAATGTTCATATTGTTAAATCCCTGATGCTTACTGTTTGAACGTAGACACTGTAACTTTTTATTGATACATTTAGGCCAGTTGTGTCCAAACTTTTTGACTTTAATTAATAGCAATTTCACGATAATGAACATTATAGTACAAAAACACACGAAAGTGCGACCCCGTTTCAGTGTCGTTAGCATTACATGCTAAGTGCCGCTAAACGCGTGAGCCCGCATTCAACCAGTGTTTACCTTCGTAAAGTTAAACACAATAAAGCTCCTTTGTTTTGTCGTATAGGCTGACTAGGACATAATAATTGTGTGTATTCAAACTGTGAACGCCGGGGCTTTCATGTTTAAGGCGTCCATTTGTTGCTCGACAACGGCGGAGTTAGTTAGCTTAGCATGCAGGCTCGGTAAAGAACCAATGGCAACGGTTAGCTTGGTCAGCCCAGTTTGACGACTCACCAGCAGCTGCACGTTTTCTGAAGACCCTTTCCACTCTTGATAACTGACGATAATGTATTGATCTTTCTGGAGGGGAAAATACGCTGTTTAAACAAGAAACGTCCTTATTGCGGCGAACTCGCTGATACCATGTCGTGTTGAATTCCTGGGATAGCTGAGTGACAAGTACAACAAACAAGGGAGATATCGTGATCCAGGCACACTTCCGGTTATTTTATAAGTGCTTATTTGATAAAGTCACATATCGGGCGTCCTTAAACGCGTATCTATTATCAAATTACCTTTTATTATATCTGAGAACAGATGGGTTGTGTATTTCCACATACATCGCAAATATATTTTCTTTCATGTATTTATGTTGAAGACATCACGGAAGTATAAAGTCGCATTGACGCCACAACAACTTGCCATAAAATACCCGGATGCAGGTTGTTTTCGATTATTTCGTTAAAGCTACACTACCAAGACTTTACCATTCACAATACAACTGGGTACTACTTTTTAGAGCTACATTTTTTAGATAGTATTTAATGTTATGAATGCCTTTGTTGATATCAACCAAACCTACCCCCCCTTCCACATCCCACACCCTGGATTGTAAATAATTCAATATATATACCGTATTTTTCGGACTATAAATCGCAGTTTTTTCATAGTTTGGCCGGGGGTGCGACTTATAGTCAGGAGCAACTTATGTGTGAAATTAACAACACATTACGTAAAATATCAAATACTATTATTTAGCTCATTCACTTAAGAGACTAGACGTATAAGATTTCATGGGATTTAGCGATTAGGAGTGACAGATTGTTTGGTAAACGTAAAGCATGTTCTATATGTTATAGACAGTTATTTGAATGACTCTTACCATAATATGTTACGTTAACATACCGGGCACGTTCTCAGTTGGTTATTTATGCGTCATATAACGTACGTTTATTCAGCCTGTTGTTCACTATTCATTTATTTTAAATTGCCTTTCAAATGTCTATTCTTGGTGTTGGTTTTTATCAAATAAATTTCCCCCAAAAATGCGGCTTATACTCCAGTGCAACTTATGTTTTTTTCCTTCTTTATTATGCATTTTCGGCCGGTGCGACTTATACTCCGGAGCGATTTATACTCCGAAAAATACGGTACTCTGATGATTATCCTGTGTGATGACTGTATTATGATGATAGTATATACAGGTAAAAGCCAGTAAATTAGAATATTTTGAAAAACTTGATTTATTTCAGTAATTGCATTCAAAAGGTGTAACTTGTACATTATATGTATTCATTGCACACAGACTGATGCATTCAAATGTTTATTTCATTTAATTTTGATGATTTGAAGTGGCAACAAATGAAAATCCAAAATTCCGTGTGTCACAAAATTAGAATATTAATAATAATACAATACTAATACAATACTAATACAAAAAAGGGATTTTTAGAAATGTTGGCCAACTGAAAAGTATGAAAATGAAAAATATGAGCATGTACAATACTCAATACTTGGTTGGAGCTCCTTTTGCCTCAATTACTGCGTTAATGCGGCGTGGCATGGAGTCGATGAGTTTCTGGCACTGCTCAGGTGTTATGAGAGCCCAGGTTGCTCTGATAGTGGCCTTCAACTCTTCTGCGTTTTTGGGTCTGGCATTCTGCATCTTCCTTTTCACAATACCCCACAGATTTTGTATGGGGCTAAGGTCAGGGGAGTTGGCGGGCTAATTTAGAACAGAAATACCATGGTCCGTAAACCAGGCACGGGTAGATTTTGCGCTGTGTGCAGGCGCCAAGTCCTGTTGGAACTTAAAATCTCCATCTCCATAGAGCAGGTCAGCAGCAGGAAGCATGAAGTGCTCTAAAACTTGCTGGTAGACGGCTGCGTTGACCCTGGATCTCAGGAAACAGAGTGGACCGACACCAGCAGATGACATGGCACCCCAAACCATCACTGATGGTGGAAACTTTACACTAGACTTCAGGCAACGTGGATCCTGTGCCTCTCCTGTCTTCCTCCAGACTCTGGGACCTCGATTTCCAAAGGAAATGCAAAATTTGCTTTCGTCAGAAAACATGACTTTGGACCACTCAGCAGCAGTCCAGCTCTTTTTTCCAGGGTCAACGCAGCCGTCTACCAGCAAGTTTTAGAGCACTTCATGCTTCCTGCTGCTGACCTGCTCTATGGAGATGGAGATTTCAAGTTCCAACAGGACTTGGCGCCTGCACACAGCGCAAAATCTACCCGTGCCTGGTTTACGGACCATGGTATTTCTGTTCTAAATTGGCCCGCCAACTCCCCTGACCTTAGCCCCATAGAAAATCTGTGGGGTATTGTGAAAAGGAAGATGCAGAATGCCAGATCCAAAAACGCAGAAGAGTTGAAGGCCACTATCAGAGCAACCTGGGCTCTCATAACACCTGAGCAGTGCCAGAAACTCATCGACTCCATGCCACGCCGCATTAACGCAGTAATTGAGGCAAAAGGAGCTCCAACCAAGTATTGAGTATTGTACATGCTCATATTTTTCATTTTCGTACTTTTCAGTTGGCCAACATTTCTAAAAATCCCTTTTTTGTATTAGCCTTAAGTAATATTCTAATTTTGTGACAGACGGAATTTTGGATTTTCATTTGTTGCCACTTCAAATCATCAAAATTAAATGAAATAAACATTTGAATGCATCAGTCTGTGTGCAATGAATAAATATAATGTACAAGTTACACCTTTTGAATGCAATTACTGAAATAAATCAAGTTTTTCAAAATATTCTAATTTACTGGCTTTTACCTGTATATAGTATATATCTGTATCATGAATCAATTTAAGTGGACTCCGACTTAAACAAGTTGAAAACTTATTCGGGTGTTACCATTTAGTGGTCAATTGTACAGAATATGTACTGTACTGTGTAATCTACTAATAAAAGCTTCAATCAATTTAAATATCAATCTAACACAGCCATTAATGGACAGTTGAGTTGACACACTTTTAGTACTTTTATTTTCCAAAATCACTCAATTGACATTTATACAAAACAAGGCAAAATATTTATCTAGGAATTCTTTGTTCATGCACAATAGTAAGCACTTTTATGTGATAAGTTTGGAAATGGTTTAAACTGGGATCTGTCTGTTAACAAAAATGGCCTCTCCGTCAGTCCCGCACACAAGACACTGTCCGAGTACGTCCACACTGTTTACAGACAGTGTTTGACTCGGCAGCATGTGAGTTGTCTCCAGACGACCTTTACTGGAGTCTCCGTTCAGCCAGGCATTAATGAGGGACTGGTTCCCTCCCGCTGGCGCCATTGCACTGCGGGATATCATGCTGTTGTTTCTACCACCTGAGAAAAACAATAAAAACACTATAAACCCCAACGTACCCAAAGCTTGTTTTAATGGCTTTCTCACTCTGCAAACAATAACACAAAACATATTGACTGTTCCACTTGCCTTGCGAGAAGGAAAGCATGTCTGAAGGCGAAGATGTTTCCCAGTGCAGCAGCGAGCCGTCCTCTGAGCAGGTGAACAGATGATCTGGGTTGGTTGGGTGGAAGTGCACTTCCCACACTGCAAAAACATAATTAAAACATGTCAGGAAGCAATTGAGGTAAAATGGGAGTGCATTACTGAGCGGCAACCAGCAGAGGCCCTGTTGCTTAATCAGCTATGCCAGTGGTTCTCAAACATTTTTTTTTACCAAGTACCACCTCAGAAAACACTTGGCTCTTTAAGTACCACCATAATGACCAACATTAATTTACAGTAGCGTAGTCGGACTGAATATTCATTAAAAAGCAAGGCAGGGTTTTATTTAACAAGTATATCGAATATTTTTGGCCACTGTAACGTTACACACAGTTTGAACAGTAACACTGTGTTTGAATATTTAAGAATTAAATGCCTAAAATATTATTCTGAGAAATCTATGAGGGTGAAAAAAACCCTCATATTATATATACAATTTATAATATTATATATACAATTTACTCATAATCCATCAAGGAAATATAATGTAATGCCTATCTTTATTTAAAAAGTACGGAGCCCCTAAAGGGACATGGAGGGAAAAAAATGTTTTGCGAGATCTCGCAATACTTTTTGGGAGATCTCGCAATACTTTTTGGCAGATCTCGCCATCGCTGTGTCTGTTTTACTTCCGGTTCACTGACAGGAAAAAAAACTTTTGCGAGATCTCGCAAAAATCCATGTCCCTTTAGGGGCTCCGTAAAAAAGAGACAAGAAAATATTTTTTAGAATTAAAAAAAGATATATCAGTACTCTAAACATTTTCTAAGGAGATACATTAGGGCCAAAACGTTCATAGTTGAAAAAAATAAACATTAAAACCGAGTTTTGATGTTCAATACATCAGTGTATTTAAAATACAAATAAGTGCGGACATTTGTTTTCAACACTCTGGTTCATTTTCATATCTTATGATTTTTTCCCCCCCAAATTAAAATCTTATTTTTTTACAGTTTACATTTTTTCTAGTTTCAGGATTTAATTATTTTTTTAGATTACAATTTTGCCCAAATTTACTCAGGAGTGGGGGTGGAGGGTGTGGCGTCAATAGAGAGGTGTGTGACAAAATGACAAAACCAAACTTGAAACTTGTGTTTTTGATAATCAGAGGATTCACACAAACCCAAGTAAGCAACCTATAACAGCAAATTTGGCGCCACTGGCTTCACTTTGGTCTCATCGTACAAAACTATGGTGCGGTCAAGGACGGCTGAATAAATAGGAAAAGTGAATGAAACAAAACGACATAAACATGCACAAACTGTGGGCTTTCTAACAGTAGATCATTTTTACGATAAAATAATTGTGGCTATGGTCCGTTGGTAGGGAACATATGGCGTAGCCTATGAGAAGTGTGAAATTGAATTGTTTTAGTTCCTATGTTCCCTGAAGGCAACGTGGTAGGAGACACCCTCCTATTCTTTTTGCAAAGCTGTATGTCATGATGTCACGCATCCCACACCAAATTTGGGCCAAATGTCTCAATCTGGAAAAAAAAAGGATATGAATCTGAAGAAGAAAGATTTGAAACTGAAAGAACTACAAAAAATATGATTTTAATCTGGGGAAAAAAAGATTAAATATAAAAAAATATGAAAGTGAAAAATTAAAATAGTCGTCCTTCACCACATATCGCTTGAAATATTGCGCCTTTCACCACATCGCAGTTTTTTTTAAAGGTATTTTCTACCTTTTTCTCGTCCTGAATTAATTATTTTCAAGCATGAAAATATTTAAATAAATAAAAAATATAAATACTGCAGTAGGGGTTCAACGATTTGTTAACAATAAAATTAGTCGCAGACAAATTATTTTGTCGTGACATTATCACTCGTGTTTTTCTGGAGGGACGCGAGTCAGCACCGCCACTCACATCAACATCGTGGGTGAAAACATGTCAAGTGTGGGAATATTTCCTCCTATTCTAGTTAAAATATGAATACCTTGCTCATTTTGCAAAGCAGATCTTGTTTTTAGAACACTATATCTGTGATACAAGAGCATTTAAAGCGGAGGAATGTTGGACATCTGGAGGATACAGTCTCCACTCGGTAACCCCGAATTTCTACTGAATGCGCACAGGCGGACGTTTTACGTTTTTATCTAAGACAATATGTCAATTTTCACCGCCCTCAGAACGTCACCGGTATGCCGTTGTTGTTCCGCATTCCAGTGCATTCTATTTTTGCCGGACGTAGCAACAAATTCGCTAAAATCTGCCATTGTTAGACAGGAAGTCATGCACAAACACAAAATAAAAGTATCCAATTTTCTTTCAAAACAAAATACTCTTGTCTTCAAGGCTGATTGTATTTTACACTTTGAAAGGTCCTAATGGGTGGCGAGGGACATCAAGTCAACTTGTCAAAGGGTTTCAGACTTAATTTCATCTTGTTGACACAAATGGATGAGGACCGGCTGATTCTGGAGGTCCAAAATTAAACAATAATGTACAGGCATATCCCGGGCAGCTAAATGGGGGTACGGGGGCCTGTGTTAAATATCAGCTGATACTTGAGACCAGGAAAGCAGAGGACTGATTGTTTGACAAGCTCGCTAGGGATACGGTTAATGTTGTATTGTTGCCTGCTGCAAAAAATAAAGTGGTTTATCAAGACAGGACCGAGTTTATTTGCTTCTGCTTCTGTGGAAGGACAGAATAAACGTTCTGCGGTTCGCTTTATTACCATCTCCCTTATCACGTGATTATGCGTGGATTTGCGAGATCTCGTAAAAGTCTGCAATATTTCACTGCACGACGAAGCTGCAACAGAATGGCGGTGGGGATTACCAGACGGCAGATGGCGCCGCCCTCTTGCAGTGAAGTCGGCCCGCGGCCGTTTCGGATACAGTGGAAATCCGGGGTGAGATTGTTAGCTTGTTACCGTGCTAGCTAGCCAGCAAGTGTGAGACAAAGGTGTGTGAAAAATGTATTTAACTATCATTTTAGCCAAAGGCCGCCAGTTAAACTTTGTCTAAATCAATTCAAATACGGTACTTTTTAGACCAGCGTCAATTTGCAATACAATGAAGAAAGGCACAATAACAAACGTCAATCGCACACACGCATGCGCACACGCATGCACCAAAGAATTGCCACCTGTATCATAATATTAAACATACAATCTATTAGATAGCTAAAATGTTAAGAATTAACCAATGATACAATTATATGCGTTGAGTCTAAAAATGAAGTTAATCAATAATATATCAGTGTGCAGCTTTTTAAAGGCCTACTGAAATCCATTACTACCAACCACGCAGTCTGATAGTTTATAGTGTATATCAATGATGAAATCTTAACATTACAACACATGCCAATACGGCCGGGTTAGATTAGTAAAGTGCAACTTTAAATTTCCCGCAAAATATTCTGCTGAAAACGTCTCGGTATGACGCCTCCGCGTGACGTCACGGATTGTGCGGACATATTGGGACACCATTGTGGTCAGCTATTAAGTCGTCTGTATTCATCGCAAAATTCCACAGTATTCTGGACATCTGTGTTGGTGAATCTTTTGCAATTTGTTTAATGAACAATGAAGACAGCAAAGAAGAAAACTGTAGGTGGAATCGGTGTATTAGCGGCTGGCTGCAGCAACACAACCAGGAGGACTTTGAGTTGGATAGAAGACGCGCTACCGTGAGTACGCAGCTTTGGCTTCCAAACATTTGATCGCTTGCCCGTACGTGCGTGCCGCTATGTGCATGTCACGTACGTAACTGTGGGGAAATAAATGTGCTGTATGAACTTTACGGAGGTGAACGGTACTTTGGGCTGTGGGATTGAGTGTGTTGTGTGGGTGTTTGAGTTGTATTGGTGGGTTATATGGACGGGAGGGGGGAGGTGTTTGTTATGCAGATTAATTTGTGGCATATAAAATATAAGCCTGGTTGTGTTGTGGCTAATAGAGTATATATATATGTCTTGTGTTTATTTACTGTTTTAGTCATTCCCAGCTGAATATCAGGTGCCACCCGCCTCTCACAGCATCTTCCCTATCTGAATCGCTTCCACTGCCCTCTAAGCCTTCACTCTCACTTTCCTCATCCAGAAATCTTTCATCCTCGCTCAAATTAATGGGGTAATCGTCGCTTTCTTGTCCGAATCGCTCTCGCTGCTGGTGGCCATGATTGTAAACAATGTGCAGATGTGAGGCGCTCCACAACCTGTGACGTCACGCTACTTCCGGTACAGGCAAGGCTTTTTTTATCAGCGACCAAAAGTTGCGAACTTTATCGTCGATGTTCTCTACTAAATCCTTTCAGCAAAAATATGGCAATATTGTGAAATGATCAAGTATGACACATAGAATGGACCTGCTATCCCCGTTTAAATAAGAACATTTCATTTCAGTAGGCCTTTAAACACATCACCACAAAATGCTTGTTTCTTTTAGAGCAAGTGAGTTTTGTTGTTTTATTGTTTGTTGTTCTGCTATTTTAACTGCCCCCCCCCTAAAAAAAAAAATACTTGTTTTATTTTGCACTTTTCTGTCCTTACTTTTGAATGGACAAAAGTTGAATAGTTATCTACATTTTTGTAATAACCTAATGAGCAGCATAGTTACAGTATAAACGAGCATTTATGAACAAATTGTTGTTTGTAAACACGTGCCTAAAAATATCTCAAGCTGAATTTACAAGTTGATGGCTAAATTAGAGCCACTGAATATGTGTACGCTCTATAATCCGACTTGTCAACTATCAAAATAGTCATTAGTTGCAGCCCTATACTACAGTAGTATTGGCCGCTAGATGAGACCAATCCAATCAGAGCGCGCTGTTTAGTATCGTGGCCACTGATTGGCTCTGCTTTAGGCATATTGGATTAAAAGAGTGTAAAGGTGACTAAAGTGTGTTACTTCATGTCTAGAAGACTCTCACAAAGTCAAAAAACATATTTAGAAGGTTGTACACACTTTTTATGTTCTAGCTATAAAAATATTTGATTTATAATAATGAGTTCTACTTTCATTTGTACTTGGAGTGATTAACAAGGGACAACTGTAAATCATTTGTTCAAAAGAATTACCAGAGTGAATCATAATCGCATTTAACTTGATAAAAAAATGTGTGCCCTTTTTTATTTATTTTGAATACACAGATGTATTTTTCAAAATTCTACATCAACATTTTTTTTTCAAGTACAAAACTTTGGCCTTAATTTAGCCCCATACTTTTATACATACTCAAAAGGCACAGAACAATAAGTTAAATTAAATCAATCAATGTAATGTCATTTATATATTTATTAACAAAATGAAATATGAAAAAAAGAATAGGTCTTACTTTCGGCAGAGTGCGCCTCCATGAGTGAGAAGGGTGTGTTGCCTTGTCTCACATCCCAAACACACAGCATCCCATCCTGGCCTCCTGTGGCCACAATGTGCTGCTGGTTGGGATGTCTGTCCACGCAGTGCAATGGGACTCTATCGCCTGACCTGAAACAATATATTCTATTAAAATGATGGGGAGGAGACAAAATCAAAAGTTTATGACAAATGAGATTTTACAGGGAAAGTATCTGTGAGGGGGAGCTGCTCTGCTGTCTGAAATCCCACATCTTGAGTTGGCCGATGGAGTTTACCGTCAGGATCTCTGTTGTTCGCAGGTAAGTCACGGCGTGAATTGTGCTGCTATCTGCTTCCTCTGCAAATGGTTATCCATAACACATTTGTCAGCAGAGGTGGGACTCTTTGGGCACCTCACGATTTGATTACTATTAATTCAATTAAAAATCGATTAGTGATGCATCTTTAATTTATGCATTATTATGCAGTTTTACCTTGTTTCACTAAATAAGCGTTCATCACTTGCAACATAAAAAAAAAAATCATTTGGAAGTAGAAACAGTTAAATTAATTCCCACATTTATTAACTTAATGAAAATGTATGCAAAACTGGACGATTAAGTGTCCGGCAATAAAGGAGCTGGTCGGATCTCTCGGTGAGGTGGCTCGCTGCAGTCAGCCACATTTTAGTACTGTCTGCATTACTTTATTTACAAATAAATAAATCGATTATTGACGTTTACTAATCGATTCTATAATCGTCCATTTCCCCCACCTCTTTTTGTGAGGGAGTGAAACTGGAATAGAAATAGAACAAGCAAACATGATCTGAAGTGAACCTATGACCCGAACGATTCCTTCCTGGTCGGCTCGGTAGACGATAATCCTGCCATCTTCACCGACTGTGACGATCTCAGGACTGCTGCACACCACGCCGGTGCAGGGAGCGCGGTCACAAGGATAATGATGGGCTTTTGGCCACTGGTGTGAAACCGAGAGAGCCTGGAGCCAAACAAAAACAAAAGATGTCACAACCAAAATCACTACATTGTACATAGCAGAAAATTATTCAGTGTAAGTGTTTATTTCCCCCATGTAGGATTACAGTACATTTAGTACCTGGTGGTTTTGGTTGTAGCGCAAAATGGTAACTCCTCCAGTTGACGAGGCTGTGACCACTCGGTCTTGGTCCAGAAACTGCACAATGGAAAAATAGTGATGAAATATGCCTATATTACATCCCCAAATTCAGGGATGTCCAATGTGTGGCACATGGGTCATTTGCAGTTTTTTTGTAACGGCCTGCCGCACATTCTAAAAATACTCACAAAAAACATACAAAAAGTGGAATAATAAAGCAATTAGGTGTCAAGTAATAAGAAAAAGTTGAAATGCTGATGCAAAAAACTAATGCAAGATTTTAGTTTTCAAGCCGATAACAATACAGATAACTTCCTGCTTCTCAAGACCGATATCAATATCTTACTTAGTTTGTGCAAACTTTTTTGCGGCTGGCTTTGGGGAAACTTCTTTAGCAGCAGGTAAAGATCTAACAATAAACTGTCCTAATGATAACCGCGAAAAAACTCTAGATGAGTAGTAGTACCGTTTTAAATTTTTTAATTGGCAAAAAATGCGATTGATAGCCACGCATTTGATATACTCACAGAAGGGCTGGTGCTAGCTTAAATGCTAACATGAATAAAAGAGACATTAACGTGATTCCCCATTAAGAAACGACATACCCAATCTAAACTTATATAAACACATTGCTGTCTGAGCAACTAAGCTAGTTAATTACGCACCTACAAGCTTAGAAAAGGGTGATCAACATACACTCAGAGGAATACAACACAAAGGTATTTTATGGTGCGTTCAAGGACCACTGAACAGAGTCGGAGACCACGACGCCCGCCAGAGAACGCTTATGAGTGAATCATAAAGAACACAAAACATGCAAATTAGTGGGCCTTCTAACAGTGGATCTATTTATTTTAGTTATTTAATAACATCCAAAGATGTCAGTGTGTGTATAATAGTTTATGAGCACATTCAACAATACTGTAATCAAAAAGGTTAACCAACGAACGAGATTTCTCTACAGAATCTCCTCTCTGGTCAACAAAAGCACCTTGAGGATTCTGGCGGGAACTCTCGTTCAATCATTTTTCGATTACGCATGCACCTCCTGGTACCCGAGCACCTCCAAAACCCTCAAATCTAAACTCCAAACATCCCAGAACAAGCTAGTCAGGTTACTTCTAGACCTCCACCCCAGATCCCACCTCACTCCTACCCACTTCTCTAAAGTGGGCTGGCTCAAGGTGGAGGACAGACTTAAACAACTTGCACTGAGCCTAGTTTATAAAATCCGCTACACCTCCCTGATACCGAAGTACATGTCAAACTACTTCCTTAACGTAAATGACCGCCATAACCACAACACCAGGGGGAGCTCCACTAACCACGTTAAACCCAGATTCCGAACTAACAAAGGTCTTAACTCATTCTCTTTCTATGCCACATCAATGTGGAATGCGTTCCCAACCGGTATAAAAGAAAGGGCATCTCTATCCTCCTTCAAAACCGCAATAAAAGTTCACCTCCAGGCAGCTACAACCCTAAACTAACACCCTCCCCGGATTGCTAATAATCAAATGTAAACAATCAAACGCAGATACTTTTTCTTATGCCTTCTGATCTCTCTCTCTCTCTCTGTTTCTCTCTCTCTCTCTCTATGTCCACTACTTGATGTCCATATCCTACCCCCCCCCTCCACACCCCTGATTGTAAATAATGTAAATAATTCAATGTGATTATCTTGTGTGATGACTGTATTATGATGATAGTATATATCATAGTATATATCTGTATCATGAATCAATTTAAGTGGACCCCGAATTAAACAAGTTGAAAAACTTATTCGGGTGTTACCATTTAGTGGTCAATTGTACGGAATATGTACTTCACTGTGCAACCTACTAATAAAAGTCTCAATCAATCAATCAATCAAACCGCGATAATAATAGTAACCGTGATCCTTTTGGTCACAGTTACCGCAATATTACATTTTCACATCGTTCCATCCTGAACAACTGGTGTCTTCGAAAGCTTTCAAAACACCATTGTAGCAATGCTGGCGTTTCAGGCCGTTAATAAGGTTTGATGTGTTTAATCGTGATGGGTTTTTTTCCTACTTGTGGAATGTTTGCGGAAGTTGTGGTGCAAAATACCATGCGGAATGTCTTCCTCTGAAACACCAAGGCATTTTCACAGGATTGATACCATGTTTGATTACAATTAGCTCAAGGGAAGTTTGCAACAGACGGGCAAAGAAAAGGAGCACTTGATTTGCTCACTCAAAGGTGTTTTTAATCACTCAAAAGGTATTGTGGAGAGGCGGGGCCGGTAGTCCGACAGTGATGGTGGCGAGGAGGCGTGGACGGCGAGCGAGCAGCGAGGCGGGACGCGCCGGTATCGACGCCGTAAACAAGATCAGGTGCGTGGATCGCGCACCTGGTCACAATCATCTAACCTCTCGCAAGGTGTAAAAGGGCAGCAGTAGAGAACGACGGGGCGGAAGGAGGAGAGAACACAACAAGTGCGGAGTGACGAAGACGGAGAGAGCGACGAAGACAGAGAGCAAGAGGCAGACGGAAACGACGACGTGCTGCTGAAAAGCAGACGGCGGAGCGAGCAGCAGAGGGAGGCGCAGCTGAAAAGCGACCCGACCGCAGACAAGGTTTTATTTGCAAAAATAAAATAAAGTCAACCCTGCTCACAGAAATGTCTGTCCTTGATGGTCCATGGAACCCGCACGACGGCTCGAGTCGTTCACAGGTATGATGTCCTATTTCCTCATATCAATCCGATAAATATAGTCTACATGGTTTCCTCTTAATGTAATTGAACGTGGCGTGCCGCCACAGCATTTTTATTACCGCCACACCTTGAAAATAAGGCCTTTTTTTAAAACTTGTAAACAAATTAAAGTAATATAATATATTGACGCCCTCGGAAGAAATCACACACAGTCTGACGCTATTCTTTTTACTTTAATTACTAATCTCATGATAACAAACAACGGCGGAATTCAACAGGTTTTACCTCCCATACAAACACTTTCATCTCGTGAGTCTGGGCTTCCCCGGACACACAACAACACTTCCTCATTCTTCGCCAATCACCTTTCAGGCACAAAGGGTGTGTTTGCGACCATGGGAAAAACTGACATCAAATCCAAACCACACAAACATTCAACATTAGCTGGTTGCTACAGTATGTATATAGCCTATTATTTGTGCACTATTGACAAGTGGTGTACGGAAAACTTGACCACCGAAAAAAGACTTCAATCACCGAAAACGGATGTAAACAAAACGCACACCATTGTCTGGAGCGTTGTCAGCATTTCTGCGATGTGGACATGATTCTTATATATATTGCAGATACACCCGTGCAAACAGCCATCTACAAAATGTGCAAATATTAAGAGGACATTTTTAAGAAGACAAAATCCAACTGGAGCAACAGCGCGAAGCAAGTGTGACGTCATGCTTGCTGCAGCCTCTTTAGTCAGCAACATCGAGGAACAGAAAAGAGTCTCTAAACACGGGTACATTCTATAACAACACCAGAAGAAGATGCTAGATTTGTTGCTAGTTGTTTTTAATTTAAAAAAAAGTAATTAAAAGTCTGTAAACACTTGAAAAAAATCTCAAAGTACATTGTACAAAAAGCAGCAACAATTGAAAACATGGCAAAACAATAAAAAAATATATATATGTTAATGCTAATTCATAATAGCAGATTTGTTTTAAGAAATGTATAAATACATTTTGTGAGCTTTTTTAAAGAAATCATATCATCATAGCAAATTAATCATATTACTCAGTGACGTGAATGTGACCAAGCCCATAACCACGCCCCCACCGCTGCAAGTATCTTGGCAGTTTAGGGGAAACCCTGGTTTATTAAAACACAAAGCAGGCTGTTTTTTTTCTTAGAAAAATCTACATATTGTATTTGCTTTAAAAACATTTTTTAAATCAAAAACACATCCTTTTATTTTTCAGTGTACAGCACTCAGTGGAAAAATGTGGACACCCCCTTGCTTTAAATGCACCTTTTATACACATTCCTAAAATCCTATCATATAATATCTTATAACCCTTTAGTGACTTACTTGAAGATCCAGAACATCTCCTTCATGTTTGTGTTGACACAAAAGCTCCGGATCGCCATCATATCCATCTTCCCCACCAGAAAGTCCGTTATTCCCAATCGACCATAGAGAAACCGTGTTGTCCTGTAAAATAAGGGTGTCATTGAACATGACATGACAGTTTATTACTGGTGGGCAATTGTGTAAACTTGGGTATTGATGGAAAGCCAATTAAAACCAAGACCAGTTTCGCTGATACTTCACATTTTTTCCTAAATCATTGAATTATTTTGTGATTTAGCACTTAATTTTTTTGATCGTGATTATACAATAATTATGGTTAGGCAATATACAATATAAATGATGTAAATTTGGCTGATGCTAGAAATTACATATTCTAGATGTGCTCCGCAAATTTAACAGCGACAAGTGAATGAGCACATCTTCAATGCACTGTGGAATTATTGCTAGCGGCTAACTTCCCTACACAGCATGAAGTTACTTCTTAAATCGTTAATCCTTATCTTCATGGTGGCGAATACATTTTTACAATTATTATCACCACTGGTGGACAAGGAATAGCTAAACATGCTACATTACACACCATAGAAGGATATGCTAACCGCTAAGCTAAAGCTGTTGAATGTAAACAGGGTGGACAGAGCATTACAAATATTGACAGTGACGATACCAAGTATGGTATGAGTATTTTGTCAATACTTCAGTGGTAAAAACAATATTTTGTCGTTATTCTTATTGTTTACAAACTCAAGGATTTAAAATAAAGTTAATAATATGAAATAAATTAAATATTTCATTGATATTGTTACACCACCATCCTGCTTTTGCCTGATTATATATGTAATCAAAAATGTAATCACTTAATGATTGATACCACAATATGTTACTGTATAGGTCAACAGATAAATTAGGAGCCTTTGTCGTCGCTATATATATTTTAGGCTATATTGCTCATATGTAATTATAATATATAATTCAAAAACAATGATTTGTGAACAATTTAATAATTCCGTGCAGTGGTATCTCGGTTTATGTACGCCCCACTTTTTATTAGATGACGAAAAAATGTGTCTGCTGGTAATACGGAAACGCTGCTGATGGTGTGTTTGACTGAAAAAGCACCTGGAAGGAGATACTGTAGAAGTCCACTTTCCAAGGTAAATGCTGTACATTATAATTAGATTACTTTTTTTTTTAAAACTACTGTGGTTGTTCGAAGTACATTTTATTGTATTTTTAAACAATATTTTGCATCTAAAAGTTTGTTTTTGTTTTGAAAAGGCATTTTACATGTGAAGTTTGTGCTGTGTGTGTGTGTGTGTGGGGGGGGGGGGTTGAGAGGGGGGGGGCAAGCACCAATCAAAACAATTTCAATTAATTTCAATGGCCAACTTTGATTTGAGATACAAGTGTTTTAAGTTAAGAGGTCTGTCACAGAACCAATTTAGCTCGTAAGATAATGTTCTACTGTACATATAACAATAAGAACAAATACACACATATATTTGGGAAAAATAGAAGATGACTGAAAATCACAAGTTATCACATTATTATCGATCCGACAATGCTATCAATACTATCGACTAGGGAACTAGATTGGTGAGGTTAATAAAAACACATATTCACCTTGAATTATAAGGACTGAACATATATTGACATTTGCAAGACAACAGACGTAGCTTAGTGATATTAATACAAATGCACACGCAGTTGTTATTACAAATAAATAAACTAATATACTCGCCTCGTTATCCCAAGACCCAGTGGCAAAGACTTCAGCTTGTTGCAGGGACGAGTACGAAACTGGCCTCCATCTCGTTTTGCTTATTTTCTGAGACACGTACTTGGCATTAATGCCCTCCATCAAAGCGGGACTTATTTACGTTAGAAACACGTTTATTTCAGGCTAGCTTAGCATTCAACGCCAAAATACGCGCCTGGTCCCTTACTACAGGAAATGACGTCACTACTGGACAGAAACACCATTGGATCAAACCTCAACAAAAAGTCGCTGAGCAAATATTAGCACGCCCCCAAGCGGGGACAGTTGCAACTACATCGGTAAATCTGCTAATCCAATGAGCTAGCGATGTACAAATAACCTTGGAAAAGGCACGTTTTTAGCAGTTTTATTCGTAGTTATATGACGCGACTCTGCGTTATACTGCGTCTGTAAGACAGGCAGTCAGATTGCTGATCCATCGTGGATGTCTAGTGACGTATCCGCTTCGGAGGTTGCCAGCTTCATAGGCAAAACATTTGGCGCAGGCGCGGCACTGACGGCTGCTGTCTACTTAGTCCGCAAAGTCTGCCTGATAATGGCGTGGAAATCCGGGGGAGCTAGCCACGCAGAGCTCGTCAACAACCTCCGCAGTAAGTCCGCATGCTTTAGGAGAAGCGACACGCCAACTCCGCCACTGTTTGAACGGCGAGCTAGCTAATGTGCTAAGCTAATTTGACATGTTGTAACCACCCCTTTCTCATGCCCGCCTCCGTAGTAAAGATGGTGGGGGAAAATACACCACAATGTCGTTCGAGGTCGCAAAAGCGTTTTCTTGTGCCAGCCAGCTTTCGGCCGTGGAGTTTTTGTAGCTTTACGTGCGTCATTTGGGACGTTGGAGAAGTTAGCTTAGCATAGCATAGCACATGTAGCATTCACATGCGCATGAATGACAATGGCAGCTGGAAAATAACGTGTGTGTGTGTTCGAAGCACAGCATGCTGACTTAATGCCGAGACGCGCCAATGCGTGCTGTCAAAGCTACTGAACTGGCACCCGTGGGCCAAAAACTGCGCATGAATGACATCAGAGTTCAGAGAGAAACTTGGAGTGACTATCCATTTTTTTTTGCAGCAAATGACTTGATAAAGACAACACCCCAGCACTGTCGCCGTGCAGGTGATCTTTGAGTCGGGTTGTACAAGCTTGCATTCCCAGACACTGCCTTTATATTGTGTTGTTTACTCATGAGAAGGCAAACAAGGGGTCCATCCATCCATCTTCTTCCGCATATCCGAGGTCGGGTCACGGGGGCAGCAGCCTAAGCAGTGAAGCCCAGACTTTTCTTTCCCCAGCTGGGAGACACAGTCTTCCCAAAGTGTCCTGGGTCTTCCCCGTGGCCTCCTACAGGTCGGATGTGCCCTAAACACCTCCCTAGGGAGGCGTTCGGGTGGCATCCCGACTAGATGTCCGAACCACCACATCTGGCTCCTCGATGTGGAGGAGCAGCAGCTTTACTTTGAGCTCCTCCCGGATGGCAGAGCTTCTCACCCTATCTCTAAGGGAGAGCCCCGCCACCCGGCTGCTTGTACCCGTGATCTTGTCCTTTCAGTCATAACCCAAAGCTCATGACTAGTGATGGGTTGATGAGGCGTCATGAAGCGTTTCGACACATTGCAAAACTGTATTGATACTGTGTCACTAAATACTGACATCTGCTGGACATTAAAAATCCCTACAGGCAACCTATGGACCGACTCAACTGACACTGATTTTATGACCTAGTATATACAATAATATAAACCAAGTCATTGTATTTCATTTAGGATTATTTCAAATCTTCATTTAAATAAAAATATATTTTTTATCTTTTTTAGATACAGTCAATAAATAATGTGAACATGTAACATGGAAATCTAAGAGAACGTGTTGTGAATGAGGATGCTTGTGGACTGGGAATTTTTTAAAATTTGTTTTATCCTGGTGTCTCTGGAACTTCATTTTCATGCCTGGCCCAGTAATGCCTCAGCATTGAGGAGGTGGATTTGTTAATGTACGACAACTCTGTTGTACAAATGCGACATTTAACCTGCAGAAAATATGAATAGTAAACTAAGAATCATTTTGAATCCTAATAGATCAAGTGGAAACTTTGAGAGAACAGGATGAAACGACAAGGAAATGAACACAAATACCTTTTTTTCCAATATATGATCAAAATATTCCCACACGGCGGAAATCTTTCTTTTTGCCTGAGGCTGCTCCATGATCTCCGACGACGATAAATTACAAATAACCAACGACAGAAGTGCGGCGATTTAGTTGGCAGCAGCATCTCGTTGACAGATGCGCTTCCTTATAAACACAGTTTGCCGCGCAGGCGTCAGTTCGACACGGTTCGCGTATCGGTCATGTGACTTTCTAAAAGCGGTATGCGCACCGACACCGGGTTTTGCTCTATGAGCTCGACGCATGCGCCGATGCATCGGTGTTGCCGGACCCATCACTACTCATGACCATAGGTGAGGATGGGAACGTAGATCGACCGGTAAATTGAGAGCTTTGCCTTCCGGCTCAGCTCCTTCTTCACCACAACGGATCGATACAGCGTCCGCATTACTGAAGACGCCGCACCGATCCGCCTGTCAATCTCACGATCCACTCTTCCCTCACTCGTGTACAAGACTCCGAGGTACTTGAACTCCTCCACTCGGGGCAGAGTCTCCTCCCGAACCCGGAGATGGCACTCCACCCTTTTCCGGGCGAGAACCATGGACTCGGACTCGGAGGTGCGGATTCTCATCCCATTCGCTTCACACTCTGCTGCGAACCGATCCAGTGAGAGCTGAAGATCCTGGCCAGATGAAGCCATCAGGACCACATCATCTGCAAAAAGCAGAGACCTAATCTTGCAGCCACCAAACCGGATCCCCTCAACGCCCTGACTGCGCCTAGAAATTCTGTCCATAAAAGTTATGAACAGAATCGGTGACAAAAATCAGCTTTGGCGGAGTCCAACCCTCACTGGAAACTTGTCCGACTTACTGGCAGACAAGGGGTGCCAAATCTATTTGCGACGGTCCAAATTTTATCTGTGGCGGCCTGCCACAAATACATGGGGGAATGGGCAACACTGGAGCGTCTTTGAATAGCACTTTAGCAGCACGCCTAACTTAAAAAAACATGTATTAGATATCTTTGACTTCTGTTTTTTCGGTATGTTCTTAAAACCAGCAGTTATCCTCTCATATAAGTGTTTTTGCAGCACGTCTTTGATTGCAAAACATATCGATTCCTGTTATAAGAGAATCTTTGACTCGAGTTTCTTTACTGTACGGAATTGTAACAACAAGCTACATTTGTCGGATCTCCGTTGTCGTATTTTACGCATCATAATGTATCACACATTTTCAATGGGAGACAGGTCTGGACTACAGGCAGGCCAGTCTAGTACCCGCACTCTTTTACGACGAAGCCACGCTGTTGTAACACTTGGCGAATGTGGCTTGGCATTGTCTTGCTGAAATAAGCAGGGGCGTCCATGAAAAAGACCTTGCAACATATGTTGCTTCAAAACCTGTATGTACCT
This sequence comes from Entelurus aequoreus, assembly GCF_033978785.1. NCBI lineage: Eukaryota > Metazoa > Chordata > Actinopteri > Syngnathiformes > Syngnathidae > Entelurus > Entelurus aequoreus. The sequence continues at coordinate 19,887,206 of NC_084753.1, read as the reverse complement.
TTCAGCATTAATGGTGCCTTTACAGAAGTGTAAGTTACCCATGCATTGGGCACTAATACACCCACATACCATCAAAGATGCTGGCTTTTGAACTTTGCGCCTCTACCAGTCCAGATGGTTCTTTTCCTCTTTGTTCCGGAGAACACAATGTCCACAGTTTCCAAAAAAAATTTGAAATATGGATTCGTCAGACCACAGAATACTTTTCCACTTTGCATCAGTCCATCTTGGATGAGCTCGTGCCCAGCAAAGCCAGCGGCTGCGTTTCTGGGTGTTGTTGATAAATGCCTTTCGCTTTGCATAGTAGAGTTTTAACCTGCTCTTACAGATGTAGCAACAAACTGTAGTTACTGACAGTGATTTTCTGAAGTGTTCCCGAGCCCATGTGGTGATATCCTTTACACACCGATGTCGCTTTTTGATGCAGTACCGCCTGAGGGATCGAAGGTCCGTAATATCAACGCTTATGTACAGTGATTTCTCCAGATTCTCTGAACCTTTTGATGATGTTACAGACCGTAGATGGTGAAATCCCTAAATTCCTTGCAATAGCTCATTGAGAAATGTTCTTCTTAAAATATTCGACAATTTGCTCACGCATTTGTTGGCAAAGTGGTGACCCTCACCCCATCCTTGTTTGTGAATGACTGAGCATTTCATGGAAGCTGATTTTATACCCAATCACGGCACCCACATGTTGCCAATTAGCCTGTTCACCTGTGGGATGTTCCAAATAAGTGTTTGATGAGAATTCCTCAACTTTCTCAGTCTTTTTTGCCACTTGTGCCAGCTTTTTTGAAACATGTTGCAGGCATCAAATTCCGAATGAGCTAATATTTGCCAAATATAACAAAAGTTTACCAGTTCAAACGTTAAAGGTGCCATATGTAGTAATGAGGCCAGAAATGGTACTGCAATCACCGTCACGGTCAAAATTCTGTAGTTCCCTCCTCATATCAATGACTGAGGTTGCCAGATACGCAGCCGAATCCGAATCCTACTCCAAGGAACTTCAAATGGCAATCGACGAGTCCTACGCTGAAGGTTTCTCTTGTTTGTTTCTTGAAAGGGGGTTTACTAAGTAATTATGCCATATTATACTGATGTCCATTTGCCAAATGTATTTGTAAAGTTACGCAGCAATATTTTCGTCGGACCACCATCAAAGTAATTATATACACTACAAGGCCAACAGTAAAATTACCGCCACATTTTGTTCAGCATAACTCCATGTTGCAGCCAACCTGACGCACCGCATCCTCTTCCATTTACGCACCTCGAAAGAGCATCATACATTAATACAAAGTGGGAAAAGGGTAGGACTAAATAAGCTTTGCTTCTTCCTACTCCTTTTCGGACATGATGTAAAGAGAAATTATATGAAATTATGTGTGATGTATTATACTGTAAGTGTGTTCATGTTCGAAATAAACTGAACTCAATCAATCACTTTCTTTCAGTGCAGAGTGCGATTCTATGAGCCAACCCACGTTATGCAAAAACGTTACGCACAAATCATATAGCCACTACCATGTCAGTACACTAAGTAGAAAATCATTACATGTAATGCATTATATTGTGCCAAGAAAATACCACCCCATATGTGTTTGATGTACATACAGTACCAGAAACGGCAATTAGTCGTGCTAATGTTGGAACCCCCTTTCCTTTGCATATTGAGAACGAAATAGGCACTGACACTACCCATATGCACGTAAGTTTTATTTGTCGAAAATATACTTTTCCCTGTCAGTTGGATGTAACATCGACAGACAGGCTAACGGGCATGGGCGAGCATGCTAAGCATTACACTAGGAGCTGAGCACCATCACACTAAGCATTTGTTGCACGAACATACTAGCTTTGTTAGACAAGATAATAGACTGTATTGGACAGTATAGTTAGATGCGAAATGTCCATTTCCATTTATTACAAGTAATAAGAAAATGTAAATGCCTGACTTACCTAACAAGGAGGAAATTAGCAAGTTTGGCGTCCGATGGAAAAAATCTTCTTCGCCTTCAATCGTCTCCATCTTTTGAAGGCATCCCCGATACAAATCCTCATTTTGTTCCTGGCTTTGTCATAAATAAGTTAAGAATCGTAACAACGCCTTTTAGATTTACTAAGGTCTGACATGTTTAGTAACTCTACCAGTGGCAGTAGCCAGACGAAGAGGGCGGTGCGTAACTGGCAACCTGGATGTGACACACTCACAGACTTTCTAATTGGTCAAACGGTGGAGGGCAGGGCATCGAAATGAAAACAACAATAACATTTCGGGGCTGTAAATCTAATTTTGAAATGAACGACTGTTATCTGTTATAAAGGTATTCGAAAAGAACATGATTTATTAATTCCTTTTGACATATCAAGGCCATTTAATCAGAATCAGAATCAGAATAGTTTTTTTTGCAATTGTTTGAGAACGGGTTCACAAACTAGGAATTTTTCTTGGTGCAATTGTGCAACATAAAACACATATAACACAGATCTGGTAATAAAAAGAGCTGTAACTGAGCTATCAGATCTTGTGACTGACTTCACATGAAATTATTACATATGGCACCTTTAAGTATCTTGTCTTTGCAGTCTATTAAATTCAATATAGGTTGAAAAGGATTTTAAAATCATTTTATTCTGTTTTTATTTAAGATTTACACAACGTGCCTACTTCAATGGTTTTGGGTTTTTTAAATTTAAAAGTACAATTACTAATTCAGTGTTAATAATTAATTGGACCCTGGGGTCCAAAAAGGTTAAGAAAGGTTTGTACCCTGAATGCTTGCAAACTTCTGACACTAGTTTATCACATTTTATCATGTGAAACCTTCAAATGTATTTCTATTCGCAAGGACCAAATTTATGCACCAGGTATGCACTGTACATCCACCGGCATCAGTGGTTTATTTATAATGTATCCTGCATGTGTGTGTGTAGCTGTAACGAGAGTAGCGACGGCTGTCGTTGGCTTTTCTTAACGTTTGGCACCAACAGCCTGCAACATGTTACTAGAGATCACACTCCTAACAAACCTCACACCTTTCACTTACGTACTCTCCTTTCGTACAGTTTCCTTTGCAATGTTAGTTTCCTTTGCAATGTTATCAGTCACGGTTTTACGATAATTCTAATACACAACGGTAATACAAACCATCGGGAGTTTAACGGCAGTTTATCAATTGTCGTTGCATCACTGTCATAAGTTAATAAGTTAACCACGGCAGAAAACAATAACAAACAGACTTACCTGCATCTCACTCTTAAACATACTCAATAGTCACTGTATGTTTAGTACAGAGGTGCTCCAAGTGCGACAAGGGAGCCATTTGTGGCCCGCAGCTAATTATTTAACGGCGCACGGCACATTCTAAAAACACTATTAACAAAAAAAACATCAAAAAGTGGAAAAAAAGAGCATACAGGTGAAATGTAACTAGAAAAAGTTGCAATGTTGACTTCAGTAACACAAAGCTGCCATGCAGGCTGTTTTTTTTCTTTATGACGGTCATTGCTCAAAAAATAATGATTTAAAATTAATGTTATTATGAATTATTGACCTATGGAAGGCTCTTATTACTTCACATTTGAATATTGCACTTTAAAATATTTATTGTGGAAAATATTGCATTTGTGTTTTCCATAAGTTTTCTATAACAAAAAGAGCATAAAAAAATAAACAAAAAACATATTTTAACCGATGGATCTTGAGTTGATCTAGAGATTTAAGCATTGACAGTAAAACAATTTAAAATAATGTATGACTTATTTTGAACACTTTCATGAGTGAGGACCTTTTGAATCCCTGAGAATTTTTGTGGGATTTTTTTTTTAACTGTTCATTGTTCAAAAAATTATAATGAATCAAAATCAATGTTGTTAAGAATGATTGACCCATTTAAGGGTCCAATTATCTTACAGCAAATATTGCACTTAGAATTTTTTTGGGGGAAAAAATGTATAAGTGCTAAGAAATCACAGCTAAGAGATGCTTCGAACACCACTGTTTTATTTTTTTTCACCAGGAAGGCAAAGTGTGTACTGGGGGCCATTTGATGAACGCAGCTCTTTTTTTTATTGGCCTGTGGCACATTGTAGAAATAAAAAATAAACAAAAACAAGCAAAAAAGCATAATGTAATGGGAAAAGGCTGACATGTTGATAGTTAAAGAATAAAAAACCCCAAAGGATTTTTCTTTAAATATATTTTGTGTTTTTTTTGTCTTATTTCATTTCAAATGACATGTCATACTACCACTTTATTAAAAGAACATAAATAGCAATATTGTTTCATGTACTTAGAGGTTCCATGCCACTGTTGTTCTTTTTAGAATATAAGATTGTTGACTATTGTTATTTATGAGCACATTTATTAGCAAAAGTATTGTTTCTTTTAACATACTGGGAGGATATAAACCACTGTTGTTCTTTTTTCAATGTATAGTTACCTCTTGGAAGTTAATACTGCGATTTGAATGATGTGCAAAAAAGATGTTGAAGCACAGCGATATTAAATACTTGACAGTTTGAAACAGTTGCACTAAAGTAGTGGATTAAAAAGTAAATTGTTTTCTTTTTATCGTGGTATTGAATGAGTATCTAGCACGACGGAAATTCACAAGTACTGAAATTCTGGTCTTGTGACAACCCTTGTAGTCGGGATGTTCTTTTCTCATCAAGATGATGTAATGCAATCCGCTTTGTGGTTTTCTGCATCCGCAGAAAATGGCATCATCAAATCGGACAAGGTCTACGAAGTGATGCTGGCCACAGACAGGACCAATTTCTCTCGTTGTAACCCTTACATGGACTCCCCGCAGTCCATAGGTAGGTGTGATCAACGTCATACATATCAATCAATAACATAATGTTTGTCTAAAAATAACATACATTAACCAAATCCATGTTTCTTTCTCTTTCCCCTAAAAGGCTTCCAAGCAACCATCAGCGCCCCACACATGGTATGACCTCACACACATCACATACCAGTCAAAGGAATGTCTAGTACAGCATACAAAAAACAGTTTAAAACCTTTTACGGACGTTTTTCAACATTACGAGAGCCTTCTAAATATGAAATAACACCCTTTAGTCACCTTTACACTAGGGATGGGACACTTTTTTTGTGAAAAATTATGTGATCTGCCCCTGCCGATTAACGCCTTTTAAAGCCGATTACCTCCGGCTGATACTTTATTTATCTTTGGCAGATTGACTGACAGAGGCGGTGTCCAGCTTAGGTAATATAATCACCTTTGTTGTGGCAAATAAACTACATTTCTTGGTATCTTATCATTATCAAGAATCACTGGAGGACGAGGCTAAACATGTTTCACACAGTAAGAGTGTTTATCGGCCAATTTCACTTATAAATCATCTGTATCAGTCGGCATCATGAAACCCCAATCGGAACATCTATACTTTACATTCTTAATCCAAAATACAGTGGAACCTCAATTTATGAATAATAATAATTGGTTCTTGAACATGGTTTGTAAATTGAAAAGTGTGTATGGTGAAGCACAGTTCCACACAAGAAACAACGTAAACATGAATAATTGGTCCGAGCCTCGACAAAATTAAACATTATATATATAAATAATGCACACTTTGAAGACAGGTGCTCTCAAAAACCTTAACAACCATGTTGCTACAATCATTTAAAAAAAAAAAAAAAGTAAAATCCTTTTTACCTTGCTGTTGGTGAATGTTTGTGGCATGCAACCTCCAAGAGGAGACAACGGCAGAGACGGGAGGCGACAGGTAGGAAGGGCAGTGGGTGTGGGTTCCCTCTCTTCTCTAAGTCTAAGTCCACAGCGATTCCATTATTCTTTCCAGGCGGGTTTGTTGAATTTTCTGGACCCATACTGAGTAAGCAAAATAGACAAAACTTGGTAAATAGCGAGAAAATAAACAGACGCCTGACCACTGAGAAGTGACAGCTGCACCCCGTGTATACTGCACTGCACAGGAAGTGACCTCCCCAAAATGGCTGCGACCTAAGGCTTCCAGCGGCACACCAAAATTAATGAATAAATGAATCGTTTGTACAGCGAGAGATGGTTCGCACACAGTGGCATATTTGCCGCAATCTAAAAGTTTGTATGTGACTTATGAACGTGAAGTGCCATCCCATTACTAACCCATAGGATAGGGTTCAATATGATGTCGGTCCACCTTTTGCAGTATTACAGCTTCAACTCTTCTGGGAAGGCTGTCCACAAGGTTGTGGAGTGTGTTTATAGGAATTTTTGACCATTCTTCCAAAAGCGCACTGGTGAGGTCACACACTGATGTTGGTCGAGAAGGCCTGGCTCTCAGTCTCCGTTCTGATTCATCCCAAAGGTGTTTTATCGGGTTCAGGTCAGGACTCTGTGCAGGCCAGTCAAGTTCATCCACACCAGACTCTGTAATCCATGTCTTTATGGACCTTGCTTTGTGCACTGGTGCACAGTCATGTTGGAAGAGGAAGGGGCCCTCTCCAAACTGTTCCCACAAGGTTGGGAGCATGGAATTGTCCAAAATGTTTTGGTATCCTGGAGCATTCAAAGTTCATTTCATTGGAACTAAGGGGCCAAGCCCAACTCCTGAAAAACAACCCCACACCATAAATCCTCATCCACCAAATTTCACACTCGGCACAATGCAGTCTGAAATGTACCGTTGTCCTAGCAACCTCCAAACCCAGACTCGTCCATCAGATTGCCAGATGGAAAAGAGTGATTGATCACTCCAGAGAAGGCGTCTCCATTGCTCTAGAGTCCAGTGGTGACCTGCTTTGCACCACTGCATCCGACGCTTTGCATTGGACTTGGTGATGTATGGCTTAGATGCAGCTGCTCGGCCATGGAAACCCACTCCATGAAGCACTCTGCGTACTGTACGTGGGCTAATTGGAAGGTCACATGAAGTTTGCAGCTCTGTAGCAACTGACTGTGCAGAAAGTCTTTGCACGATGCGCTTCAGCATCCGCTGACCCCTTTCTGTCAGTTTACGTGGCCTACCACTGGGTGGCTGAGTTGCTGTTGTTCTCAAACTCTTCCATTTTCTTATAATAAAGGCGACAGTTGACTTTGGAACATTTAGGAGCAAGGAAATTTCTCGACTGGATTCGTTGCACAGGTGGCATCCTAAGACAGTTCCATCACGAATGTTTGTAGAAACACTCTCCATGCCTAAGTGCTTGATTTTATACACCTGTGGCCGGGCCAAGTGATTAGGACACCTGATTCTGATCATTTGGATGGGTGGCCAAATACTTTTGGCAATATAGTGTATATAGTTACTTCACATGCAGTCCGCGTTTGGCCCCCGGCCAAATTGTTTAAGCCAAATGCGGCCCCCCCAGTCAAAAAGTTTGGACACCCCTGCCCTAAGGTAATGAAATGCCCATCCCTAATATTAACAATACCAGAAATAGTATTTGGAAAAATTACTTTTTGATCTTACTTAGCACCGCCATCTTGTGTCTGATCCCGCTCACTGCTGTCCCGTGTCCTCAGCACGCCTACGCCCTGGAGCTTCTACACGACCAGCTGTACGAGGGCGCCAAAGCCTTGGACGTGGGCTCCGGCAGTGGAATCCTCTCGGTTTGCTTCGCACGAATGGTGAGACCCCCTGTGTGACACGGCTGTTTTCTTCGCGGGGCGCCTTTGCGTGAATCCCGTTCTCTTGTGTAATACCCAGGTAGGTCCCAAAGGCAAAGTCATTGGCATCGATCACATCAAAGAGCTCGTCGACGATTCTATAAACAACGTGAAGAAAGACGACCCCAGTTTGATCACGTCGGGGCGAATCACACTAACAGGTGAGCGCGCACTCACGCCATCGAGTCAAGTGTGATGCAACAGTGGGCTGAATACAATACTACCATGAATACACACCAGCTGAAGAGGTCCTGCATGTGTGTGTTTCAGTTGGAGACGGACGACTGGGCTACACGGAGGAGGCGCCTTACGACGCCATCCATGTTGGCGCCGCAGCATCAACGGTCCCGCAAGCTGTGAGTCAGTTAACAGTCACGCACAGTGGAGGTCAAACACGCTGACACATTGTGACACTTTTGGGATGGTTGCCACACACTATGTCACATTGTATTAATACTAACACACACACTGTCACATTGTATTAATACTAACATACACACTATGTCACATTGTATTAATACTAACATACACACTATGTCACATTGTACTAATACTAACATACACACTATGTCACATTGTACTAATACTAACATACACACTATGTCACATTGTACTAATACTAACATACACACTATGTCACATTGTACTAATACTAACATACACACTATGTCACATTGTACTAATACTAACATACACACTATGTCACATTGTACTAATACTAACATACACACTATGTCACATTGTACTAATACTAACATACACACTATGTCACATTGTATTAATACTAACATACACACTATGTCACATTGTATTAATACTAACATACACACTGTCACACTGTATTAATACTAACATACACACTATGTCACATTGTACTAATACTAACATACACACTATGTCACATTGTATTAATACTAACATACACACTATGTCACATTGTACTAATACTAACATACACACTATGTCACATTGTACTAATACCAACATACACACTATGTCACATTGTACTAATACTAACATACACACTATGTCACATTGTACTAATACTAACATACACACTATGTCACATTGTACTAATACTAACTTACACACTGTCACATTGTACTAATACTAACATACACACTATGTCACATTGCACTAATACTAACATACACACTGTGTCACATTGTACTAATACTAACATACACACTATGTCACTTTGTACTAATACTAACATACACACTATGTCACTTTGTACTAATACTAACATACACACTATGTCACTTTGTACTAATACTAACATACACACTATGTCACATTGTACTAATACTAACATACACACTATGTCACATTGTACTAATACTAACATACACACTATGTCACATTGTACTAATACCAACATACACACTATGTCACATTGTACTAATACTAACATACACACTATGTCACATTGTACTAATACTAACATACACACTGTCACATTGCACTAATACTAACATACACACTATGTCACATTGTACTAATACCAACATACACACTATGTCACATTGTACTAATACTAACATACACACTGTCACATTGCACTAATACTAACATACACACTATGTCACATTGTACTAATACCAACATACACACTATGTCACATTGTACTAATACTAACATACACACTATGTCACATTGTACTAATACTAACATACACACTGTCACATTGCACTAATACTAACATACACACTATGTCACATTGTACTAATACTAACATACACACTATGTCACATTGTACTAATACTAACATACACACTGTCACATTGTACTAATACAACAAATACTAACATACACACTATATCACATTGTACTAATACTAACATACTGTACTAATACTAACATACACACTATGTCACATTGTACTAATACTAACATACACACTGTCACATTGCACTAATACTAACATACACACTATGTCACATTGTACTAATACCAACATACACACTATGTCACATTGTACTAATACTAACATACACACTATGTCACATTGTACTAATACTAACATACACACTGTCACATTGCACTAATACTAACATACACACTATGTCACATTGTACTAATACTAACATACACACTATGTCACATTGTACTAATACTAACATACACACTGTCACATTGTACTAATACAACAAATACTAACATACACACTATATCACATTGTACTAATACTAACATACACACTGTCACATTGTACTAATACTAACATACACACTATGTCACATTGTACTAATACTAACATACACACTATGTCACATTGTACTAATACTAACATACGCACTATGTCACATTGTACTAATACTAACATACGCACTATGTCACATTGTACTAATACTAACATACGCACTATGTCACATTGTACTAATACTAACATACACACTATGTCACATTGTACTAATACTAACATACACACTGTCACATTGTACTAATACTAACATACACACTATGTCACATTGTATTAATACTAACATACACACTATGTCACATTGTACTAATACTAACATACACACTATGTCACATTGTACTAATACTAACATACACACTGTCACATTGTACTAATACTAACATAACACATTGTACTAATACTAACATACGCACTATGTCACATTGTACTAATACTAACATACGCACTATGTCACATTGTACTAATACTAACATACGCACTATGTCACATTGTACTAATACTAACATACGCACTGTCACATTGTACTAATACTAACATACACACTATGTCACATTGTACTAACACACACACTGTCACATTGTACTAATACTAACATACACACTATGTCACATTGTACTAATACTAACATACACACTATGTCACATTGTACTAATACTAACATACACACTATGTCACTTTGTACTAATACTAACATACACACTATGTCACTTTGTACTAATACTAACATACACACTATGTCACATTGTACTAATACTAACATACACACTATGTCACATTGTACTAATACTAACATACACACTATGTCACATTGTATTAATACTAACATACACACTGTCACATTGTACTAATACTACCATACACACTATGTCACATTGTACTAATACTAACTTACACACTGTCACATTGTACTAATACTAACATACACACTATGTCACATTGTACTAATACTAACATACACACTATGTCACATTGTACTAATACTAACATACACACTATGTCACATTGTATTAATACTAACATACACACTGTCACATTGTACTAATACTAACTTACACACTGTCACATTGCACTAATACTAACATGCACACTGTGTCACATTGTACTAATACTAACATACACACTATGTCACTTTGTACTAATACTAACATACACACTATGTCACTTTGTACTAATACTAACATACACACTATGTCACTTTGTACTAATACTAACATACACACTATGTCACATTGTACTAATACTAACATACACACTATGTCACATTGTACTAATACTAACATACACACTATGTCACATTGTACTAATACTAACATACACACTATGTCACATTGTACTAATACTAACTTACACACTGTCACATTGTACTAATACTAACATACACACTATGTCACATTGCACTAATACTAACATACACACTGTGTCACATTGTACTAATACTAACATACACACTATGTCACTTTGTACTAATACTAACATACACACTATGTCACTTTGTACTAATACTAACATACACACTATGTCACTTTGTACTAATACTAACATACACACTATGTCACATTGTACTAATACTAACATACACACTATGTCACATTGTACTAATACTAACATACACACTATGTCACATTGTACTAATACTAACATACACTATGTCACATTGTACTAATACTAACATACACACTGTCACATTGTACTAATACTAACACACACACTGTCACATTGTACTAATACTAACACACACACTGTCACATTGTACTAATACTAACATACACACTGTCACATTGTACTAATACTAACATACACACTATGTCACATTGTATTAATACTAACATACACACTATGTCACATTGTACTAATACTAACATACACACTATGTCACATTGTACTAATACCAACATACACACTATGTCACATTGTACTAATACTAACATACACACTATGTCACATTGTACTAATACTAACATACACACTATGTCACATTGCACTAATACTAACATACACACTATGTCACATTGTACTAATACCAACATACACACTATGTCACATTGTACTAATACTAACATACACACTATGTCACATTGTACTAATACTAACATACACACTGTCACATTGCACTAATACTAACATACACACTATGTCACATTGTACTAATACTAACATACACACTATGTCACATTGTACTAATACTAACATACACACTGTCACATTGTACTAATACAACAAATACTAACATACACACTATATCACATTGTACTAATACTAACATACACACTGTCACATTGTACTAATACTAACATACACACTATGTCACATTGTATTAATACTAACATACACACTGTCACATTGTACTAATACTACCATACACACTATGTCACATTGTACTAATACTAACTTACACACTGTCACATTGTACTAATACTAACATACACACTATGTCACATTGTACTAATACTAACATACACACTGTCACATTGTACTAATACTAACATACGCACTATGTCACATTGTACTAATACTAACATACGCACTATGTCACATTGTACTAATACTAACATACACACTATGTCACATTGTACTAATACTAACATACACACTGTCACATTGTACTAATACTAACATACACACTATGTCACATTGTATTAATACTAACATACACACTATGTCACATTGTACTAATACTAACATACACACTATGTCACATTGTACTAATACTAACATACACACTGTCACATTGTACTAATACTAACATAACACATTGTACTAATACTAACATACGCACTATGTCACATTGTACTAATACTAACATACGCACTATGTCACATTGTACTAATACTAACATACGCACTATGTCACATTGTACTAATACTAACATACGCACTATGTCACATTGTACTAATACTAACATACGCACTGTCACATTGTACTAATACTAACATACACACTATGTCACATTGTACTAATACTAACATACACACTATGTCACATTGTACTAATACTAACATACACACTATGTCACATTGTACTAATACTAACATACACACTATGTCACATTGTACTAATACTAACATACACACTATGTCACTTTGTACTAATACTAACATACACACTATGTCACTTTGTACTAATACTAACATACACACTGTCACATTGTACTAATACTAACATACACACTATGTCACATTGTACTAATACTAACATACACACTATGTCACATTGTATTAATACTAACATACACACTATGTCACATTGTACTAATACTACCATACACACTATGTCACATTGTACTAATACTAACTTACACACTGTCACATTGTACTAATACTAACATACACACTATGTCACATTGTACTAATACTAACATACACACTATGTCACATTGTACTAATACTAACATACACACTATGTCACATTGTATTAATACTAACATACACACTGTCACATTGTACTAATACTACCATACACACTATGTCACATTGTACTAATACTAACTTACACACTGTCACATTGCACTAATACTAACATACACACTGTGTCACATTGTACTAATACTAACATACATACTATGTCACTTTGTACTAATACTAACATACACACTATGTCACTTTGTACTAATACTAACATACACACTATGTCACGTTGTACTAATACTAACATACACACTATGTCACATTGTACTAATACTAACATACACACTATGTCACATTGTACTAATACTAACATACACACTATGTCACATTGTACTAATACTAACATACACACTATGTCACATTGTACTAATACTAACATACACACTGTCACATTGTACTAATACTAACATACACACTATGTCACATTGTACTAATACTAACTTACACACTATGTCACATTGTACTAATACTAACATACACACTATGTCACATTGTACTAATACTAACATACACACTATGTCACATTGTACTAATACTAACATACACACTATGTCACATTGTACTAATACTAACATACACACTATGTCACTTTGTACTAATACTAACATACACACTATGTCACTTTGTACTAATACTAACATACACACTATGTCACTTTGTACTAATACTAACATACACACTATGTCACATTGTACTAATACTAACATACACACTATGTCACATTGTACTAATACTAACATACACACTGTCACATTGTACTAATACTAACATACACACTGTCACATTGTACTAATACTAACACACACACTGTCACATTGTACTAATACTAACACACACACTGTCACATTGTACTAATACTAACACACACACTGTCACATTGTACTAATACTAACATACACACTATGTCACATTGTACTAATACTAACATACACACTATGTCACATTGTACTAATACTAACATACACACTGTCACATTGTACTAATACTAACATACACACTGTCACATTGTACTAATACTAACATACACACTGTCACATTGTACTAATACTAACATACACACTGTCACATTGTACTAATACTAACATACACACTATGTCACATTGTACTAACACTAACACACACACTGTCACATTGTACTAACACTAACACACACACTATGTCACATTGTGTTAATACTAACATACACACTGTCACATTGTACTAATACTAACATACACACTGTCACTTTGTACTAATACTAACATACACACTATGTCACATTGTACTAATACTAACATACACACTATGTCACATTGTACTAATACTAACATACACACTATGTCACATTGTATTAATACTAACATACACACTGTCACATTGTACTAATACTACTGTACACACTGTCACATTGTACTAATACTAACATACACACTATGTCACATTGCACTAATACTAACATACACACTGTCACATTGTATTAATACTAACATACACACTATGTCACATTGTACTAATACTAACATACACACTGTCACATTGTACTAATACAACAAATACTAACATACACACTATGTCACATTGTACTAATACTAACATACACACTATGTCACATTGTACTAATACTAACATACACACTGTCACATTGTACTAATACTAACATACACACTATGTAACATTGTACTAATACAACACATACTAACATACACACTGTCACATTGTATTAATACTAACATACACACTATATCACATTGTACTAATACTAACATACACACTATGTCACATTGTACTAATACAACACATACTAACATACACACTATGTCACATTGTACTAATACTAACATACACACTATGTCACATTGTATTAATACTAACATACACACTATGTCACATTGTACTAATACTAACATACACACTATGTCACATTGTACTAATACTAACATACACACTATGTCACATTGTACTAATACTAACACACACACTGTCACATTGTACTAATACTAACACACACACTCTGTCACATTGTACTAATACTAACATACACACTATGTCACATTGTACTAATACTAACATACACACTGTCACATTGTACTAATACTAACATACACACTATGTCACATTGCACTAATACTAACATACACACTGTCACATTGTACTAATACTAACATACACACTGTCACATTGTACTAATACTAACATACACACTGTCACATTGTATTAATACTAACATACACACTGTCACATTGTATTAATACTAACATACACACTATGTCACATTGTACTAATACTAACATACACACTGTCACATTGTACTAATACTAACATACACACTGTCACATTGTATTAATACTAACATACACACTATGTCACATTGTACTAATACTAACATACACACTGTCACATTGTACTAATACAACAAATACTAACATACACACTATGTCACATTGTACTAATACTAGCATACACACTATGTCACATTGTACTAATACTAACATACACACTGTCACATTGTACTAATACAACAAATACTAATATACACACTATGTCACATTGTACTAATACTAACATACACACTATGTCACATTGTACTAATACTAACATACACACTATGTCACATTGTACTAATACTAACATACACACTGTCACATTGTACTAATACAACAAATACTAACATACACACTATGTCACATTATACCAATACTAAAAATACTAACATTTGAAAGTTTGTTGCATTGCCTTGTTGACAAATGCATAACTTAATCGGTCCTTCGAGGATTTCAATGGCGATTTTGCGGCCTATAATTGCTGAATCCGCATCAGCTTTGTCAGAAAGTCGCAGTAAAAGTTGAGGAAAGAAGTTCCGGTAATGCTTAAACGGACCAAAATACGGTAAATATTGAACATATTGTTATGAACGTGGCTGTTACTACATTATATATACCGTATTTATCGGAGTATAAGGCGCACCGAAGTATAAGTCGCACCTGCCGAAAATGCATAATAAAGAAAGAAAAAAACATATATAAGTCGCACTGGAGTATAAGTCCAATTTTTGGGGGAAATTTATTTGATAAAACCCAACACCAAGAATGGACATTTGAAAGGCAATTTAAAATAAATAAAGAATAGTAAACAACAGGCTGAATAAGTGTACGTTATATGACGCATAAATAACCAACTGAGAACGTGCCTGGTATGTTAACGTAACATATTATGGTAAGTCATTCAAATAACTATAACATATAGAACAGGGGTCGGCAACCCGCGGCTCCGGAGCCGCATGCGGCTCCTTGACCACTCTGATGCGGCTCAGCTACATGCATGCCGACCCCCTCGATTTTCCCAGGAGACTTATGGATGTCAGTGTCTCTCATAGACTACTCCCAGGGAAAAATAATCCTATTAACACTCTAATTACTATATAAAGGGCGTGCCCTAATTGCACCGCAGTAATTGTCCTCTATAGCATCTACTTACAGCATGCCAGGCCAGCCACATGTTGTATGTTGTTATTAATTGCTCACACAGGAGACAGCAAAGCATACTTACTCATCAGCCACACAGCTTACACTGACGGTAGCCGTATCAAACAACTTCAACATTGTTACGTTACAAATATGCGCCACACTGTGAACCCACACCAAAAAAGAATGAAAAACACATTTCTGGAGAACATCCCACTGTAACACAACATAAACACAACACAACCATTACCCAGAATCCCATGCAGTCCTAACTCTTCCGGTCTACATTATACACCCCGCTACCACCAAATCCCCCCACACATCAACCCCCCCCCCCCCCTCTTCGTGGTTGGTTGAGCGGAAGAGTTAGGGCTGCATGGGATTCTGGGTATTGGTACCGTCAGTGTAAGATGTGTGGCTGCTGAGTTAGTAGCCTTGCTGTCTCTTACGTGAGCAAGCTAAAGCTGCATTCCACTTGTGGCCGAGCAGGTACACTGATTGGGCAGACTGTAGAGGGCGCCAAATGCAGTGTCATCACGCTCTGATATTCGGGAGTCTCCCGGGAAAAATGAGAGGGTTGGCAAGTGTGACGCAAGCGACATTCATCTAAAACTCGCGGGCTGCACTAACATCCAATTCCCACATTAAAGTGCGTGCCGGTGCGTGTGTCTGAGACCCCTGGTTAACATAGCACAAAGCATGTAAGCTTTGTATGCGGTGTTTTTCATTTAAAATTTTAAAAACATTTTTGTGGCTCCCATTACTTTCTTTAATGTGTGAAACTTGCCAAAATGGCTCTTTGAGTGGTAAAGGTTGCCGACCCCTGATATAGAACATGCTATACGTTTACCAAACAATCTGTCACTCCTAATCGCTAAATCCCATGAAATCTTATACGTCTAGTCTCTTACGTGACTGAGCTAAATAATATTATTTTATATTTTACGGTAATGTGTTAATAATTTCACACATAAGTCGCTCCTGAGTATAAGTCGCACCCCCGGCCAAACTATGAAAAAAACTGCGACTTATAGTCCGAAAAATACGGTATATTACACTTGCAGTTTGTATATAATACGTTGATGGAGGGTTTTGAAGTCGTTTTATAGGGCTTTGAAGGCTACAACAGTGACTACCATTCGCTGCATTTTCCAAATGTTTTTATCATCATCTTTCGGATCCTAAAAATGACCAGGAGTGTGTTCTTGTCTCTCACAATGACTGTGAATGATAGGCAAAATTCCCCAAAAAGTGATGTTCCCCTTCAATTGTTCTTTGTTTACTAATTGTGACTTTTGAGGTTAAGGTTACAAAGACTGTATTGGTGTTTTACTCGTTTTACACACTTAAAAGGAGATGACTGTTTTAATTTAGTGTAACTAATAATAATAATAATAAATAGGGATGCTCTAATAATCCGATTTACATCCAAATAACGATTTTTATATATTCAGATTCTAAATCAACTAATAATTTTTGAAACGATTAAAAAAGTATATATATTTTTTTCGTTTTTAAGAATCCATTGTTGGATTAAAACATTAAACAACTATTACTGATATTATTATTAGTAGTAATATTTGCTTTTTCTTTTTCTAGTATTGTTTTTGATCGGGTTAGGGTTCTTCTACTTTATTTTCTTTCTTTTTCTATAGACTGATTAACTTTAGACTGATTAACATTCTGTGATTTTTGTAAATACAAATTTACAGATACATTTAAATGTTTTTTAGGCCAACACTGCGCATAAGTCGTACGTTAGCAGCCAAGAGGAGCTTTGTTAACCTGTTTTCAAGAAATAAACTATGAAGAGAATCATGTTGAATCTATTCTTAAATGAATCGTCACCCCAAGAATCGAAATCCTTGAAGGGCCCAAAAATTCCCACCTCTAGTAGTAGTAATAATTATTACAGAAAGAAACACCACCAAAGGCTTATTTTTTAAGCTTGTCCATCTACACGTTAATTTATGTTCCTACACATTTACACCCGCACGTTAATAGCATTTAACTGTTTAGCACAATCTATAGCTTTTTCTATATATTTTTGTTGGTAAATGAGAAGTTATCATCACACTTCATCATCTCTTACATGTAAATGCTGCCTCTTTGCTCGGTCTGCAATGTGTTTAATCGCCTTAGCCTGGATTTATTTTTAGCTAGCATCAATGCTAACAATCATGTAACCACTAGTTAGCTATCTAATAACACAGCTTTCTCGTCACACTTTTAAAGGGTAACAATTAGGGCTGTCCGATAATATCGGACTGACGATATTATCGGCCGATAAATGCTTTAAAATGTAATATCGGAAATTATCGGTAATGGTTTCAAAATTATCTGTATCAAAAAGTAAAATGTATGACTTTTTAAAACGCCGCTGTGTACACGGACGTAGGGAGAAGTACAGAGCGCCAATAAACCGGTGCCGGTCCAGTCACATAATATCTACGGCTTTTCACACACACAAGTGAATGCAAGGCATACTTGGTCAACAGCCATACAGGTCACACTGAGGGTGACCGTATAAACAACTTTAACACTGTTACAAATATGCGCCACACTGTGAACCCACACCAAACAAGAATGACAAACACATTTGGGGAGAACTTCCGCACCGTAACACAACATAAACACAACAGAACAAATACCCAGAACCCCTTGCAGCACTAACTCTTCCGGGACGCTACAATATACACCCCGCCCACCTCAACCTCCTCATGCTCTCTCAGGGAGAGCATGTCCCAAATTCCAAGGTGCTGTTTTGAGGCATGTTAAAAAAAATAATGCACTTTGTGACTTCAATAATAAATATGGCAGTGCCATGTTGGCATTTTTTTCCATAACTTGAGTTGATTTATTTTGGAAAACTTTGTTACATTGTTTAATGCATCCAGCAGGGCATCACAACAAAATTAGGCATAATAATGTGTTAATTCCACGACTGTATATATCGGTATCGGTTTATACCGGAATTGGTAATTAAGAGTTGGACAATATCGGAATATCGGATATCGGCAAAAAAGCCATTATCGGACATCTCTAGTAACAATTGTTTTCTTATAAATTGGATGTGTAAAAAGCATGAAAGACAAATACTAGACCGCCGAATATTTACTCACCTCAAGTGCTGCAGCCTTCTCTAGAGCAGGGGTGTCAAACGTACGGTTTTATCCGGCCCGCGGGATGAGTTTGCTAAGTATAAAAACGAGCCGAAATTTTTGAATGAAAAAAACTGTTCTAAATGTGTCCACTAGATGTCGCAATAGCAATTCTTTGTATCTTTGTAGATGATGCTACATATGTACAAAAAATAAACCACGTTGAGGAAAATGATCAAACTACATAAATAACATCCTGTAATTTGATTTTGATATTTTTCTATATTGATAGATTGAAAATGAACACTAATGAGTTGACTGATGAACATTCTCACATAATTTATTCAGAAAGTATGAATAATGACAAAGATAGAATACTATTAACTGCAACATCTGTGTAAAAAAACCCAACAACATTATGATTTGTACATTTTCAGAATGTGCTTGTTCTATTTTTAACGAAAAAAAAACAATCTGAAGTTGTTTTTATTTATTTTTAAGTTAGCGTGCCGTGATTTTACCAGTCCGGCCCACTTGGGAGTAGATGTTTCTCTAAAATGAGTTTGACACCCCTGCTCTAGAGAATACTATGTAGGCGAGCTCCCATCTCATTTCCAAACATTTCCATATCACATTGAAAGACAGTGCCCTCTGGTGGCGAATGCGACAACCAACCATGTCCTCCTCCTACTAGCCAAGAAGAAATAATGATGTTACGTCAACACATTTTTTGAAGCGCAAAAAGAAGTGAACCGCTGTCATAAGCAGACCGTGTCTTGCAGCTCCTGGACCAGCTGAAGCCTGGCGGTCGCCTCATCCTGCCCGTGGGCCCGGCCGGGGGCAACCAGATGTTGGAGCAGTACGACAAGCTGGAGGACGGCAGCACCAAAATGAAGCCCTTGATGGGGGTGATATATGTGCCTTTAACGGACCGAGACAAGCAGTGGTCCAGGTGGAAGTGACTTCCTTCCTACTCCCCCTTCCCCTCCTTTCCTCCTATACCCTTCTCTCCTTCTCACAGCGGAAAAGGTGAAATGGGCGTGGCTTGGCGCATCACAAAAAAGGGGGCTGCGGGGTTTTTTTTCTTTTCCCATTCTTCTGCCACTTGTTGGTTTGCTTCTTCCATACCATGCCGAGAAGTAGCTGCACGTTTCCTTCATTCCTTTTCACGCTTTAAAAGGGTGATTCAAAGCTGCTGGACTAATGAAACTTGACAATAAAACACTGTGAAGGCTGGTGTTTGGTAAGCATGAGCGCAATAATGATCATAATAACAATTACAATGGCGGAATGTGTCAACTATTTTTATTTGACCTTCTGCTCTGTGAGATGTAGACACTGACCAATGGGATTGTATGCTGCTGCTAACATTTCTTATTATTTTCTTTGTTTTTTTTTTTATCCCCCCCTGGCTCCTCTAACATCCACGACTTCTGTTTTCTGCAGGGATGAACTCTGAACAGCAAGACAGTCCATAATCGCACCGTTTAAATTTCAAACCCTGGAGGAAACTCAGCCTGGGGGAAGTGTTCAAGCAGTCCTTACACTAAATTCATTCATAATCATCACGGACTCCTTTTCCCCATTTCTCCTTTTTTTCCCCCCCCATGCAATACAAGTATTACCAATATCGGAGAGCGCTGGACTTTGTTGACAAAAGCTTGTAAGATGATTGACATGGTTCAACCTCCCTGCTAATAATATATACATATAAGCTTTAGCCACCCTCTCGAAGATAGCAGTATTAGCAACACAATGGCTGACATAAACCCTCACATCCTGTTTGCTGAGCATCGTTTAAACATCAACCACACGTGCAAAGACGCTACTTCCCTCGCACGTCGTCACACGCAAGTGACTTTTGCCAAAATAAATATCAAGCAAATGAATGTCTGGTGTCTTCGGGGAGGGAAAGAAATGAAATCTTGAAGCACATTTTATTTTCTGTGACTATAAATATGGCTGTCAACTTCTGGAATGGCATATGACAATAAAGAGTTGCTTATGTTTTATTATTGGGTTGTTTGGTTATTTCAGGGCGTGTCCCGCTTGTATAACACATTTACTGTCCACAGTACATGGTGGAAGTCAGTAGTTTCTCTCACTGAACCACAACGTCCCATTTCTGTCAGCACTTATGTTTTATCATTGGATTATCTGGTAATTTATTACTTCTCAAAGTGTACAACTACCGTATTTTTCGGACTATAAGTCGCAGTTTTTTTCATAGTTTGGACGGGGGTGCGACTTATACTCAGGGGCGACTCGTGTGAAATTATTAACACATTACCGTAAAATATCAAATAATATTATTTAGCTCATTCACGTAAGAGACTAGACATATAAGACTTCATGGGATTTAGCGATTAGGAGTGACAGATGGTTTGGTAAACGTATAGCATGTTCTATATGTTATAGTTATTTGAATGACTCTTACCATAATATGTTACGTTAACATACCAGGCACGTTCTCAGTTGGTTATTTATGCCTCATATAACGTACACTTATTCAGCCTGTTGTTCACTATTCTTTATTTATTTTAAATTGCCTTTCAAATGTCTATTCTTGGTGTTGGGTTTTATCAAATAAATTTCCCCCAAAAATGCGACTTATACTCCAGTGCGACTTATATATGTTTTTTTCCTTCTTTATTATGCATTTTCGGCCGGTGCGACTTATACTCCGAAAAATACGGTACTTGAGTAGTCTGTGTTCAGCTTTTTAGCACTATATAGCACATTTACTAATCAGAGTGCATGGTGGAATTCAGTAATTTCTCTGACTGAACCAGAATTACCCATTTCAGGCAGCACTCATGTTTTATCATTGGATTTTTTGGTAAACAACTTCTCAAGGTGTGCACAGCTTGTATAACAATATATAACACACATATTATCCAGAGTACATGGTGAAATTCAGTGATTTCTCTCAGTGAACCGCAACTCCCCATTTCTGGCAGCACTTACACTACCGTTCAAAAGTTTGGGGTCACATTGAAATGTCCTTATTTTTGAAGGAAAAGCACTGTACTTTTCAATGAAGATAACTTTAAACTAGTCTTAACTTTAAAGAAATACACTCTATACATTGCTAATGTGGTAAATGACTATTCTAGCTGCAAATGTCTGGTTTTTGGTGCAATATGTACATAGGTGTATAGAAGCCCATTTCCAGCAACTATCACTCCAGTGTTCTAATGGTACAATGTGTTTGCTCATTGGCTCAGAAGGCTAATTGATGATTAGAAAACCCTTGTGCAAACAGTTTAGCTCGTTACACAAGCTACAAAACTGACCTTCCTTTGAGCAGATTGAGTTTCTGGAGCATCACATTTGTGGGGTCAATTAAACGCTCAAAATGGCCAGAAAAAGAGAACTTTCATCTGAAACTCGACAGTCTGTTCTTGTTCTTAGAAATGAAGGCTATTCCACAAAAGTGTTTGGGTGACCCCAAACTTTTGAACGGTAGTGTATGTTTTACCATTAAAGTGTTTGCTAATTACCTCTCAAGGTGTGTACAGCTTGTATATCAGTATATATTGTGACACATTTACTATACAGAGCACATAGCGGAAATTAGTAATTTATTTCACTGAACCGCAACTCCCCATTTAAAAGGCAGCACTCATGTTATATCATTGGTTTATTTGGCAACCACTTCTCAAGGTGTGTACCGCTTGTATAACAGTATAGAACACATTTACTAATCAGAGTACATGTTTGAATTCAGTCATTTCTCTCACTGAACCGCAACTCCCTATTTCAGGCAGCACTTGTTTTATTATTGGAGTTTTCAGTAAACACTTCTCAAGGTGTTCACAGCTTGTATAACAGTGTATAGCACATATTACTAATGCAGTAATTTCTCTCAATGAACCGCAACTCCCCATTTCATGCGGCACCCATGTTTTATCATTGGATTAATTGGTCATTTATTACTTCTCAAAGTGTACAGATACTTGAGTAGTCGGTGTTCAGCTTTTTAGCAGTCCATAGCACATCTACTAATCAGAGTGCATGGTGGAATTGAGTAATTTCTCTTACTGAACCACAACTCCCCAATTAAGGCGGCACTCATGTTTTTATCATTGGATTATTTGGTAACTACATTTCAAGGTGTGTACAGCTTGTATAGCAGTATAGAGCACATTTACTAATCAGAGTACATGGTGGAATTGAGCCATTTCTCTCAGTGAACCGCAACTCCCCATTTTGGACAGCACTCATGCAGCCTCAGAGTGCCACCGCCTTTAGACAAGACACATTTGCTGCTTAGTTGTGTTGCCAACTATACAGTCTGTTTGCGTGGTGATTCATTGCCAGTGACCACTAGTACGTACATGCTTCCATTAAAAGCTGCACGAGTGCATTTACTCATGCACTCAGAATGCAAAGAAGCGTAAGTATGGACGTGTGCAAGTTTTGACATAGAGTCTAGCTAAAGTCCATTTGCGAGCGCACCAAGACAGGTCCTGGGTTTAACAGCACTTGACCAAATGGACTTGGTGAACGTTCCTTTTAGAGTAGTCAATGTACAAACCCCGTTTCCATATGAGTTGGGAAATTGTGTTAGATGTAAATATAAACGGAATACAATGATTTGCAAATCCTTTTCAACTCATATTCAGTTGAATGCACTACAAAGACAAGATATTTGATGTTCAAACTCATAAACTTTTTTTTTCAAATAATAATTAACTTAGAATTTCATGGCTGCAACATGTGCCAAAGTAGTTGGGAAAGGGCATGTTCACCACTGTGTTACATGGCCTTTCCTTTTAACAACACTCAGTAAACGTTTGGGAACTGAGGAGACACATTTTTTAAGCTTCTCAGGTGGAATTCTTTCCCATTCTTGCTTGATGTACAGCTTAAGTTGTTCAACAGTCCGGGGGTCTCCGTTGTGGTATTTTAGGCTTCATAATGCGCCACACATTTTCAATGGGAGACAGGTCTGGACTACAGGCAGGCCAGTCTAGTACCCGCACTCTTTTACTATGAAGCCACGTTGATGTAACACGTGGCTTGGCATTGTCTTGCTGAAATAAGCAGGGGCGTCCATGGTAACGTTGCTTGGATGGCAACATATGTTGCTCCAAAACCTTTATGTACCTTTCAGCATTAATGGCGCCTTCACAGATGTGTAAGTTACCCATGTCTTGGGCACTAATACACCCCCATACCATCACAGATGCTGGCTTTTACACTTTCGCCTATAACAATCCGACTGGTTCTTTTCCTCTTTGGTCCGGAGGACACGACGTCCACAGTTTCCAAAAACAATTTGAAATGTGGACTCGTCAGACCACAGAACACTTTTTCACTTTGTATCAGTCCATCTTAGATGAGCTCAGGCCCAGCGAAGCCGACGGCGTTTCTGGGTGTTGTTGATAAACGGTTTTCGCCTCGCATAGAAAAGTTTTAACTTGCACTTACAGATGTAGCGACCAACTGTAGTTACTGACAGTGGGTTTCTGAAGTGTTCCTGAGCCCATGTGGTGATATCCTTTACACACTGATGTCGCTTGTTGATGCAGTACAGCCTGAGGGATCGAAGGTCATGGGCTTAGCTGCTTACGTGCAGTGATTTCTCCAGATTCTCTGAACCCTTTGATGATATTACGGACCGTAGATGGTGAAATCCCTAAATTCCTTGCAATAGCTGGTTGAGAAAGGTTTTTCTTAAACTGTTCAACAATTTGCTCACGCATTTGTTGACAAAGTGGTGACCCTCGCCCCGTCCTTGTTTGTGAATGAACTTTTATACCCAATCATGGCACCCACCTGTTCCCAATTTGCCTGTTCACCTGTGGGATGTTCCAAATAAGTGTTTGATGAGCATTCCTCAACTTTATCAGTATTTATTGCCACCTTTCCCAACTTCTTTGTCACGTGTTGCTGGCATCAAATTCTAAAGTTAATGATTATTTGCAAAAAAAAAAAAAAGTTTATCAGTTTGAACATCAAATATGTTGTCTTTGTAGCATATTCAACTGAATATGGGTTGAAAATGATTTGCAAATCATTGTATTCCGTTTACATTTACATCTAACACAATTTCCCAACTCATATGGAAACGGGGTTTGTAGCAGTATAGACTGTTCTGAAACCGCAGCTCCCCAGTGCCGGCAGCATTCATGCATCCCTCGCCACAACTCGATAGTGTGGCCAGCTATTTTCACTAAGTAGTACATCTATACTGCCATATAAGCTGTACACTAAAGTATATCCGAGTATTGTCCCTCAAGAAGCTATAACAAAACGAAAATGAAACTCCTACCTTAGACGTGTTGATGTATCACCAGCATGTGTGTGTCGTTAAAATAACCACAATTTTCATATTTATTTATTTATTTATTTTTAACGTTTCCAGTTGTAATCAATAATCAAAGGCGGAGCTTAAGAAAAACAACAAAATGATTCCACTGGTCAATTTCCCATTGATCCTTTTATATAAACATCTTTAATCTCAGATGAAGGGATACATGACTTCATTGATAGTACATACCCATGATGCTTTGCAATATGAGAACAGGCCAGGAGTACTACGTGACCACAGCTATATGGCTTATGTTTCAGCAAGAAAAAAATATTGCCTATATACAGTATGGAAGTGTATGGTATTTACATTTCTATCCACAGGTCATTCATGTGTTTTTTGGAGGAGAGCACAATTATGGCACGGTGCGTTTGCGGAAACGTGTGCTCAGACGGAGCAATGTTTGAAGACTATAACAAAAATACATGACAATAAAATAGCCTTTCATTTCTACTGTACTCTCTATATATCTCTAGTCCGGGGGTGGGCAACGCGCGGATTTCGAGCCACAAGCGGCTCTTTAGCGCCGCCCTAGTGGCTCCCTGGAGCTTTTTCAAAAATGTAAGAACATGGAAAAAGATGAGGAAAAAAAATACATGTTTTGTTTTAATATGGTTTCTGCAGGAGGACAAACATGACACAAACCTTCCTAATTGTTAGAAATCCCACTGTTTACATTAAACACGCTTCACATGCGACATTTTGTCCTAATTTCAGAAGTCCTTGAACGCGCCGCAGTTTGTTTCCTTGATGCTCCCACAGAAAGACGTATTTTATGCCACTCCTTTGCCTCATTTTGTCCACCAAACGTTTTATGCTGTGCGTGAATCCACAAAGGTGAGCGTTGCTGATGTTACTGACTTGTGTGGAGTGCTAATCAGACATATTTGGTCACTGCATGACTGCAAGCTAATCGATGCTAACAGGCTATTTATGCTAGCTGTATGAACATAATGCATCATTATGCCTCATTTGTAGGTATATTTGAGCTCATTTTATTTGTAGTTTCCGTTTCCTTCAACTTGAACACACACAACTTTACCTTTGGCCATTCTAAGCCAGTAATTTCCAGGAGCTATCACACCCTCTGAAAAGTCTCCATTTTAGTAATGTTTTCCAATGTTGTAAAAATGTGTAAATTAATTTTTACATTTCAAAATTTCTGTCAACGAAGATTTGCAATAGCCTGCGACACATAGTCATTTTGATAGTAGTCTAATATAGCTAATATAGACACTTACATCATGTGTTGCCTTCATTTTAACACTTATATAAGGCTTTACATGTTTTGCAGCTCCAGACTAATATTTTTTTTGTATTTTTGGTCCAATATGGCTCTTTCAACATTTTGGGTTGCCGACCCCTGCTCTAGTCAGTAAATGTACATTTTCAGTGATCATTATACATACAACTTGCAGTCGTTTGCCACAAAACAACCAAAAATTTACAACAAAAATAATGTTGCGAAAACTTTCCAGCTGCTGAAAGTAATTTATGATGGGGTTGAATCATTTTGAGTGCAAATGTATCAAGATTTATTTCCCGATATAACTTTGACACTACATGGACAACACGTTTACTTGGGTCAATTAATCCAGGATTTTATCACTTTATTAGAACAAGTTTATACTTCAAATTTGAAAAAAAAAAAAAAAAGTCTATTCTGTTATGTAAATAGTACCTGTTTTAAAAAATTAGGTATTTTACAAAAAAAAATTGTAAAAAACTTGTATTAGTTTTTTAATATATACTAGGGGTGTTCAAAAAATCAATTCATATCCAAATCGCAATTCTTATTTATCCGATTATAAATCAATTCCGGATAAAAAAAAAACCCATCAAAAAATTATTATTTTTTTGTAAGGACTAATTTTTAAAAATACACTTTTTAGGCAATTACTCACTGCGCGTATGCATTATCAAATGTTTTATTATCGTTTCCATCCATCCATCCATTTTCTACCGCTTGTCCCTTTCGGGGTCGCTGGAGCCTATCTCAGCTGCATTCGGGCGGAAGGCGGGGTACACCCTTGGACAAGTTGCCACCTCATCACAGGGCCAACACAGATAGACAGACAACATCCACACTCACGGGGAGAACATGCAAACTCCGCACAGAAAGATCCCGAGCCTGGGATTGAACTCAGGACCTTCGTATTGTGAAATATTATCTTGTTGCGAAAATCGTGTTGAATCGAGAATTGGTTTTGAATTGAGTCACCCCAAAAACCGGAATTGAACCGTGAGTTGTTGTAAGATACGCATGCCTCATTTATTCCGTGTTTCCCGTGCATTCGTTTATTTGTGGTGGCCTGCCAGGAATACCTTCGGACCGCTATAGGTAGACCTGGTGCTACCTATTCACCGTGGCACATACACACATTACAGTACAAGGCGCATGGTCCGCCAGAGCATAAGAAGAGTCAGTTTGTTTGTGACACAAGAAAATATCGTCAGAAAAAAGGCAAATTCTAAATATACAGTGTTACTTCAACTTAAGAGTGTTTTGAGGTAAGAGCTGTCTTTTGGCTAAATGTTACGCTTTTAAGGTTAAAGCTAAATTCTGAGTTTCAAGCATCCCCGCCATTAGTTGGTATAGCAAATGCCACAGCGAAGCTCGGAAGATCTGCCTAAAACATCTGGTCTTACTCGCTAGCGTTAGCTTTAGGGCTGCAACTAACAACTAATTTGATAATCGATTAATCTGTCGATTATTACTTCGATTAATCGATTAATAATCGGATAAAAGAGACAAACTACATTTCTATCCTTTCCAGTATTTTATTGGGAAAAAAACAGCATACTGGCACCATACTTATTTTGATTATTGTTTCTCAGCTGTTTGTAAATGTTGCAGTTTATAAATAAAGGTTTATAAAAAAAATTAAAAAAAAGGAGCCTCTGCGCATGCGCATAGCATAGATCCAACGAATCGATGACTAAATTAATCGCCAACTATTTTTATAATCGATTTAATCGATTAGTTGTTGCAGCCCTAGTTAGCATGGACATAACTTGGTTTTCCAAGCCATGAGAGGGTAGGAAGTGAGTGGGAAGGACAGTGGTGAAATTAAAAAGTGAATGATATTCATATCAAAATAATATCTAGACAGAGGACATTTACCCATGAATATACTGTATGGAAAAGCTGCTGATGATGTGTTTGACTGAGAAGTCCATAGAAGTCCACTCTGCAAGGTCATTCGCACTACTTCCTGATGTGAAAAAATCAGATTTGAAGCACTTTGGAGCTTTCAGACTGGCAAAATATATTCAATCTGTGCGTCTTGAGAAAGAAAAAAATCAGTGAGCAGCGAAAACGGGGACAAAAAGGGCTCCAGTGAACAGTCCAAGCATCAGATGAGATAATTACAGACATCAGGCTACAGGGGGGGGGGGGACTGTGCAAACTGAAAAAGGTCCAGGCTCAGGCTCCATAGCGGCATCGTCCTTTCCCCAACCTACATGCCAGGTCTGCTGCGGCTACAGGTACATACCATTGATGAGGTAATCGGACTCCTCCGTGGTGAGGGGTCGCGTTTTCTTCAGCCTGTGGCGAACCAGCCGCAGCCGGCAGCCGATCATGAGCAGCAGCAGGGCGGTGATGATCAGGCCCAGTGCCAGTGGGAGGATGGCGCCTTGATGCCAACGGACGAGGTTTTATTAGCGCACAGGATGATAGGGCCCGGTTAGCGGTTCTCACCTGACTCTGGGCCCGGATGTCCTCCCTTGACAGGTTTGGACAGCGGGATGTCGCTATCTTGGCTCTGTGAAGCTTTGGGAGCAGCTTTGATTACACATTAGTATACAAAAAAGTGTCAATAAAGTTGAAAAATTAGTTAAATTTGTACTTATGTCAGTCTGTTTAGTGACAGGAGGAGACACACTTGCTGGTTTGAAGGCTGGACCTGCACAACAATAACAACAATTACCTTACTTATCAGTAATCAACTACCGGTACTTCTTTATTGCTATTGGTGTTTACATTTCTCATATTTTTCATAATTCCAAAAAACACAAGAGCGCTCCTATTCTATAGAGCACAAGTATCAAACTCAAGCCCCGAGGCCAACTCTGGCCCGCCACATCATTTTATGTGGCCCGCGAAAGCCTGGAAAAAATGGGTATCAATAAAATACTTTTTTTTTTTTTACTAAATGCATTCATTCTTTCAATTTTGACGGAAAAAAAATGCATATTTTAAACTTTATTATCTGATCATGCCAATTATATTGTTATATACTGTATTGCAAAACTATTTTTGTGAGATAAAAACAAATAGTTAAATATCTGCTTGTCACATTTATTTATGATTTTAAAGCAAGTTATACATACCGGTAAACAAATCTAATAATCAAATGCATACAGCACAGTACGGCTGCAACAACTAATCGATTAAATCGATTAAAATCGATTGTAAAAATACTTGGCGATTCATTTAGTCATCAATTCATTGGATCTATGCTATGCGCAGAGGCTACTTTTTATTTATTTATTAACTTTTTTTTTTTTTATAAACCTTTATTTATAAACTGCAACATTTACAAACAGCTGAGAAACAATAATCAAAATAAGTATGGTGCCAGTATGCTGTTTTTTTTCCAATAAAATACTGGAAACGATAGAAATGTAGTTTGTCTCTTTTATCTGATTATTAATCGATTAATCAAAGTAATAATCGACAGATTAATCGATTATCAAATTAGTTGTTAGTTGCAGCCCTACAGTACAGGCCAAAAGTTTGGACACACCTTCTCATTCAATGCGTTTTCTTTATTTTCATGACTATTTACATTGTAGTTTGTCACTGAAGGCATCAAAACTATGAATGAACACATGTGGAGTTATATACTAACAAAAAAAGGTGAAATAACTGAAAACATGTTTTATATTCTAGTTTCTTCAAAATAGCCACCCTTTGCTCTGATTACTGCTTTGCACACTTTTGGCATTCTCTCGGTGAGCTTCAAGCATACCTGTGAAGTGAAAACTATTTCAGGTGACTACCGATAGGGAGAAGTTTTTATTTACACGATGAGTCGGGTGTGTTTTGACCTCCGCCGAACCCCTGAGCCCGACTCACCGAACCCCTAGGGTTCGATCGAACCCAGGTTAAGAACCACTGGTCTAAATATACATACTGGTCTGAAAATGATGACTTAATTGAACCCTGGCTATACATAAAGTGATAACTTAATGGTGATTATCAATAAATGTTATT
This sequence comes from Entelurus aequoreus, assembly GCF_033978785.1. Lineage (NCBI taxonomy): Eukaryota > Metazoa > Chordata > Actinopteri > Syngnathiformes > Syngnathidae > Entelurus > Entelurus aequoreus. The sequence goes on along the minus strand of NC_084753.1, from coordinate 19,855,872 downwards.
TATTACTTAAAATTGTAGAGTTGTTATTGTTGACTTCGGCTGCATGAATCTGTATGAGTTATGTATTGTATTTCCTTGTATATTTTAGGTAATATTTTACTAAAAACAAATGTCAAATATGGGCTATATATGGTATTTTTGTACGCTACTGGGTAAAACATATACAAAAATGCACTGTTAAATTCAATTGCACAAGGAAACTTATTGCGGTTTTATCGCCATCTATTTTTTTACTAACATTGTAGTCCGCCTGTGTTAAATAGTCTCATTCTAGGGTTCGCCCTTGCTCATAAACACATGATATATTGTACATATTGTTGTTCAAACTCTGTACAGTAAGTGGCGTTGAAACTCTGCTTCGTAACACCTCATACGCACCTGCTCTGCTTGAGAATAAGAATATGTAGCAGGAGGAATCAGTGTTGTCATTTTAGCATGTATTCTGAGTTTTTTCAAAAAAAGCGACAAATCTAGCGACTTTTTCTGCTCTTATTGAACACATTTGGAGACTGCGACATAAAAGCACTTATCACTTTTCTCAAAGAGCATCAGGTCCTGCCAAAAGTAGATTGCACTATTTAGAACTATTTAGTACACTGTGGTCATCAGCAATGCAACGGGTTACGAAAATAGATCAGGAGCATCGTCTCACTTTTCTGTATACATTCACTGACGCAGTCCGACTCCTGGAGGAAGTTGTTGTGGTTGCCCTGGCAACCGCCGTACAGGAAGTGTTTGCATTCTCCTGCTTCCTGATCATAGTACCAGCGTGCAAAGGTGCCCTTGCACGGTCCTACTACTGGAGCAGAGGCACACGGGTCTACAGTGGCAGAACAGAACACGACAACAAGCATCAATGGATTCATTCAGCTTTTTCTTTGGCTTTTTTTGCAGCACTTATAACAAGAAAAAAACAAGAGAAGATGAAACAGGAAGTGATTCGTTACATATCATACACAAAGGGTGGGAATCTTTGGGCACCTTACGATTCAAGGGCTATGATTCGCTTACAAATCTATTATTGATGCATCTTTAATTATTATACTATTGTTATGTATTACACATGTATTATTATATTTAATAATTTCCTCCCACCTCCAAAAACATGCACCTGGGGATAGGTTGATTGGCAACACTAAATTGGCCCTAGTGTGTGAATGTTGTCTGTCTATCTGTGTTGGCCCTGCGATGAGGTGGCGACTTGTCCAGGGTGTACCCCGCCTTCCGCCCGATTGTAGCTGAGATAGGCTCCAGCGCCCCCCGCGACCCCGAAGGGAATAAGTGGTAGAAAATGGATGGATGGATGGAATTAAACACTTTGTTGTCTTCAGAAAGTGCCTTTGCAGGTTATATTCCTTTGAGACTGTGTTTACTTATTTAAAAAGTAAACACATCAGCTTTCACACTGCACTGTCGATGAATTCATTATTCTGCCCTTGCTACTCGTTTTCAGCATGTGCCGATAGACAGATAGTTAACAGCATGAAGGATAAGAAGAAGCTAAGATTGATGTTCCTTATTTTGAGTTATATTCTTTCCTCGGTTTTCCTTTATTTAGGTTTGTAAGACTGAAAATATTAACATTAAAAAATTATAATGTCCATTGTGTATGTCACATTAATAAAATAGAATGTTTAGTGTTAATACACACAGCAAACATTGCACACATGTGGTTTAACGCAATTAAACCTAAGGTGTGGCTTTATCGCCCTCTGCAGGTCAAATCTAGCGCTACATGTATTATTTGATCGGCAGAGTTAAACAGCCAAAAATAATACGGCCACAAATACAAAAAACATCACAGAGTCAGCAATTTCAATAATACCTGGGATTTATATAGCGCTTTACTAAGTACCCAAAGTCGCTTTACATGTAGAACCCATCATTCATTCACACCTGGTGGTGGGAAGCTACTTTCATAGCCACAGCTGCCCTGGGGTGGACTGACGGAAGCGTGGCTGCAATTTGCGCCAACGGCCCCTCCAACCACCACCATTCATTCATCATTCAATTCACCGGTGTGAGTGGCACCGGGGGCAAGGGTGAAGTGTCCCGCCCAAGGACACAACGGCAGCGATTTTTTGGATGGTAAGAGGCGGGGAGCGAACTTGCAACCCTCAGGTTTCTGGCACGGTTGCTCTACCCACTACGCCATGCCGCCCAATACATTCATACTGTGGTCCAGTCGTCGTTAAAAGTCAGATTTTTGCGATTTATTTTGGTTTTTTTTAGTGCCTTCATTGTGACACATATAACGTTTTGTTTTCGGGTCTCCCTATGTCTAGCATTAAAAGATTACAGATGGTACAAAATGCGGCTGTTAGACTTTTGACAAAAACAAGAAAGTTTGATCATATTACGCCTATACTGGCTCACTTGCACTGGCTTCCTGTGCACCTAAGATGCGACTTTAAGGTTTTACTACTTACGTATAAAATACTACACGGTCAAGCTCCTGCCTATCTTGACGATTGTATTGTACCATATGTGCCGGCAAGAAATCTGCGTTCAAAGAACTCCGGCTTATTAGTGATTCCCAGAGCCCAAAAAAAGTCTGCGGGCTATAGAGCGTTTTCTATTCGGGCTCCAATACTATGGAATGCCCTCCTGGTAAAAGTTAGAGATGGTACCTCAGTAGAAGCATTTAAGTCTCATCTTAAAACTCATTTGTATACTCTAGCCTTTAAATAGACTCCCTTTTTAGACCAGTTGATCTGCCGTTACCCACATATGCGGTCCTCTCCAAGGTTTCTCAGTCATTCACATTGACGTCCCACTGGGGTGAGTTTTCCTTGCCCGTATGTGGGCTCTGTACCGAGGATGTCGTTGTGGCTTGTACAGCCCTTTGAGACACTTGTGATTTAGGGCTATATAAATAAACATTGATTGATTGATTGATTGATATGCTTCACTGTTGCACCCTGCAGGGTGGTGGGGGTACTGCATACATGAGCAACCTTGTTCTGAATGGTTTCATCAAGCCTATTTGGGCAGGTCAAATTAAAAGCTTTGAAGAGGCCTGGTGTAGTCACTAGCTTGTAAAGTGTTGCATGTTTTACATTTTATGGTGGTTATATTCTTATTTCACTTGTATAACTGTGAAAAATGCTCGTCTGGGTGAATAGAAAAAAATAAATATTATAAGCATGTCTCAGCATGATGCAGTGGATCTACCGTAAATACAGACTTTTACATATGATTTGATCCTTAGTTTGGACATGTATGTACCTAATAAAGTGTCTAGCATTGCAGTGCAGAGAAAGCATTTTATCAGAAAAAAAAAAACACAGCAAAGTGGCAATTTTTTTGGGCCCATCTCAGATTCTACCGCAGGGATCGGATGGCAGCGAGGACACAGGCGCTTTGTTTCCGAGGCTCAGCACGGAGCTGCTTTCCCATGGCGAGTGAAGAAGTGCTTGTGTGGCAGTGCCAGCATTTTAGAGCGCAGCGCCATGACTCAATGTGTCCGCCTGCAGTGGCTCCATCTGTTTCTACATCCATATGCACACTCTCTCTTCCTCTCTCTCTGCGACACTCTGGTGATCACGTACTGAAATGATAAGAATGCTGAGTTTCATTAGCACCGTCTAAGAGGCGCTTTTTACTGCGCCTGTAGCTTGCGGTGCTATAAAAATGCTGTGTAGCATAATATCATCTTGATATCTAAATTCAATCTATTAGAATTATTTGAAGCAGCCAACAACTATACTACTGGTAGTTTAAAGAAAATGTTTTGCTCCAGCGCCCTCCGCGACCCCGAAGGGGACAAGCAGTAGAAAATGGATGGATGGGTTTTGCAATGCAACAATAGTAAAAAAAAAAAAGCATTTTGTAGATTCTAATATATTTTTGATACATATTAAAAAAAAAAAAACAGTGACATTATAAATATTCAAAGTGTTTGTATGTAAATATATGTGCAGTTCAAACTACACTCGCAATAATAAAACTACTGCTATATTAATACTTTTAAACTAAGTTTTTATTATCTTTCTCAAGGCATCTTTTTTGTTAACCTAATAAAGTGGGTAGTGTTGTGTATGTCATGATCTCTCATGATAATTACCATATTTTCTGGACCCGGATTATAAGGCGCACTGCCAATGAATGTTTTATTTTTTAATCATTTTTCATATATAAGGCGCACTGAATTATAGGGCGTATAAAAGTAGTCATATTATTATTATTTTTTTTCTAAATGTAAAACACTTCCTTGTGGTCTACATAACATGTAATGGTGGTTCTTTGGTCAAAATGTTGCATAAATTATGTTTTACAGATCATCTTCAAGCCGCTTTCTGACAGTCGCTCCCGGATGCGCAGCTTTGTGGGCGGTCTTATTTACGTGGCTCACCTTCGACAGCGTCTTCTCCCCGTCATGTTTGTTGTAGCGGTGTAGCGTGCAAGGACGGGAGTGGAAGAAGTGTCAAAAGACGGAGCTAACTGTTTTAATGACATTCAAACTTTACTTAAATCAATAACGAAGTAGCTTCTCCTCATCCGGAAACAACCACACTGGAAATGTGTCCTGTGAAAAACCGTCTGACCGGAACTCTAATAACTAAAGTTCCTTTGGTAAATAATGTAAACTCACTATACCGGTATGTTTTAGCGCTTTCATGTCGAGTTTACTGATAGATATAAGTAAGAACTTTACACTACTTTACATTAGTAATGGCAACAGCGGAGGATGAATGTCCCATAACAAGAAGATAGAGAAAAAGAAGAAGCTTATCAACTACGGTGTCGGCACAGATTACAAAGGCAGACGCGCGCAATTTTTCAGGATTTACGCAGATCCCAAATACAGATCAGCAGGTACTAGAAGGTAAGAAAAGTTGCTTTTGCATAATATTGCGAAACAAAACGCAAGATAATATGTCTTACCTTATACACACACCATAATAATACTCGTATGTTTATTGCGCTGACAATTATTCAAGTGGTGCGACTTCATAGCTTACCAAAGTCGTACTAAAACATTTTGATGGATTTTTGAGCTCCGTGTGTAATGTTCTATGTTTTCAATGGAACATTTAAAATGTTGGTGTTGTTTACTTGAGACCCATCATACTGCAGGCTACACTTATCTCTTATGTTTGACTGCCATCTACTGGTCACACTTATCATTACACCATTTACCAAATAAAAAAGCTTCAAGGTGGGTGAGCTCAACCAAACTTATTCCTTACATTAGGCGCACCGGGTTATAAGGCGCAGTGTCGAGTTTGGAGAAAAAAAAAAGTTTTTAGGTGTGCCTTATAGTCCGGAAAATACTGTATTATTAGTTTCTGGTATTTTTTGTACAGTGCTTTTATTTCTGTTCTATTTCCTCCTTTTTGTCACTACTTTTGCCTTTTTGTGCACTTCCTAGTTTTGGTTAATACATCCTTTTTTTAGCTGCACTTCGCCTGCTGTCTCTGCATCCTGGGGTCCAGACCGACATCACCCCCATCCGAACGGAATTTGCCGATTAACAGTACAAGTCAAGTACCTTGACTGGCTGTATCCGGTTGTTGACGGGGTTGCGGTGTGGCTTTGCTCCTCTCCTGAGAAGGTCTGTTGTTCTCCGTGGTCTTGCTGGGTCCAGTCTGGACCATAAAGCTGTCCTCAGTGCGTGTGGCTGCAAGCTGGGATACGGGCAGACCCTCGGTGTGGGTCACAGACTTCCTGCTGGTGTCGACTAAAGAAGATCCACTTAGTAAATGTCGCACGTGTGGAAAATGCTGGTTTTCTTACAGTTTGGACAGAAATCTTCATCGGAGCGATCAGGACAATGTTGCTTCCCGTCACAGGCGAAGGTGATGTCGATGCAGCAGCCGTCGTCACATTTGAACTGGTAGTTGGAGCAGCGTCCCGTACAAACTGTCCACACACAAAAAAATGCATCACGACAAAGACACCTTCATGGAACCTTGGTTGTGTTGTTTTGGTGACATCATCACCTTCTGCTTGGTGCTTGGGTGCCAACACGGTGACGGACACGTTGTCTGAGCTCTTTTGGCCCGACGTGTCAGTAACAGTCATCTGGAAAGTGTAGACGCCTTCCTGGAGACCGGTGATCTTTAACAACCCGGGGTGAGTAGCCTGCAACACACAAATACAGCAAGTCAACACTTGCGTTAATATTTTTTTGTCCACTGAAAAGTTGTAAATTGCATAAAAACTATGGTCAAGTTGGATAAAAAAATCTAAAATGTTAGAAGATTTGTATTCGTTGAGTAGTATCTTTTAGCTGGAGAGTTTATTAGTCATACTGTAGACAATTGTACAGAAAAAACAACATTTTTTGAACCATTAAATTTGTTTTAAATATCCTGGTAAATTACGGGTGTAAATTTGCCATGGTAATTCATCAGGATACTAAATTTTTTTTAACAAATAAAAGTACCGGTACCCTAGTAATACTTTAAATTGTTCAAAAACGCTAAAGTATCCTGGTAAATGTATGGGTGTAAATTTATCAGGATACTTCACCAGGATACTTTAATTTGTGAAACAAAATAGGTAAGTATCCTGGTGAACTACCATATCAGGAGTCTTTAATGTTCACAAAATTTAAAGTACCCTGATACATTTGTAGGTGTAAATCAATAAAGGTAATTGGTAATTTACCCAAGTACTTTTTATTTTGGGAGAAAAAAAATAAAAATAGAGTATCCGGGTAAATTACCATCCTAGAATACTAGGACATTTTTCAAATCTGAATTTAGTTATGCTGGTATATTTCTGGGTGTAAATTTATCAGGAAAAATTTGTTTAAAAAAAAGTAAGTTTCCTGGTAAATTCCCATACAAGAATACTCAAGAGTATTTAAATTGTTTAAAAAAACAAAAGTCTTAAGTATCCTGGTAAATTATTGGGTGTAAAATTATCAGGATAATTTACAAAAATTACCCCAAAGTCCTGGTATAGTATTTTACCAAAATATAATATATTTTTTTACCAAACTGGTATTTTGGAATGCTAATTGACCAGGGTATTTAAATTTATTTGAACAAATTAAAGACTCCTGGTATGCGGGTATGCTAATTTACCACGGTTTTTTAATTTATTTGAACAAATTGTAAGACTCCTGGTATGCTGGTATGATAATTTACCAGGGTATTTAAATTTGTTTGCGCAAATTAAAGACTCCTGGTATATTGGTATGGTAATTTAACAGGATACTTACATTTATTTTAATAATTTAATGTACCCTGATAAATGTGTAGGTGTAAATATACCACGGTAATTTACTAAAGTACTTTTTTTTAATTTTGAAAAAAATAAATAAAAGAGTATCCTGGTAAATTACCATCCCAGAATACTAGGACATTTTTCAAATCTAAATTTTGTTATGCTGGTAATTTTTTGGGTGTAAATTTATCAGGATAATTTACCAGAATACTTGAATTTGTTAAAAAAATAAAAAAAGTAAGTATCCTGGTAGATTCCCATACAAGAATACTCAAGAGTCTTTAATTTGTAAAAAAAAAAAAAAAAAAAGTCTTAAGTAGCCTGGTAAATTTTTGGGTGTAAAATTATCAGGATAATTTACAAAAATTACCCAAAAGTCCTGGTATAGTAATTTAACAAAATGTAAACTTTTTTTTGAACAAACTGGTATTCTGGTATGCTAATTTACCAGGGTATTTAAATTTATTTGAGAAAATGAAAGACTCCTGGTATGCTGGTATGCTAATTTACCAGGGTATTTAAATTAGTTTGAACAAATTAAAGACTCCCGGTATGCTGGTATGCTAATTTACCAGGGTATTTGAATTTGTTTGCGCTAATTAAAGACTCCTGATATATTGGTATGGTAATTTACCAGGGTATTTTAATTTGTTTCAACAATTTAAAGACTCCTAGTATGCTGGTATGCTAATTTACCAGGGTATTTAAATGTATTTGAACAAATTAAAGACTCCTGGTATATTGGTATGGTAATTTACCATGGTATTTAAATTTGTTTGTACAAATTAAAAACTCCTGGTATGCTAATTTACCAGGGTATTTACATTTATTTGAACAAATTAAAGACTCCTGGTATGCTAATTTACCAGGGTATTTAAATTTGTTTGAATAAATTAAAGACTCATGTTATGCTGTTATGGTAAATTACCAGGGTATTTAAATCTATTTGAACAAATTAAAGACTCCTGGTATGCTAATTTACCAGGGTATTTACATTTGTTTGAGCAAATTAAAGACTCCTGGTATGCTAATTTACCAGAGTATTTACATTTGTCTGAACAAAATAAAGACTCCTGGTATGTTAGTATGATAATTTACCAGGGTATTTACATTTGTTTGAGCAAATTAAAGAGTCCTGGTTGGCTGGTATGGTAATTTAACAGTATACTTAAATTATATTTAATAATTTAAAGTGTCCTGGTAAATTAACATTCAATAATTTACCAGGATATTTTATTTGGTTAAAAAATATATGTATGGTGGTTGCGCAAACATGCTAAATAAATTAAGACACTGACATTCTGTTGAACTGTAGATAATAATACCACTATCATTAAGAAAAAAAGTATGATTAGTATTAACTTTACTTTTCAGATTATATAAATATTAAAACATTCCATACAATACTTTTTTCTTAGTTTAATGAGTATTATGAGTATTAGTCATATTCCTGACAATAAAACAAACATTGAAAAAACGGAATTCAAGTATCCTGGCAAATCCACACCCAATTACTTACCATGGTCCAAACTTAATATAGAATACATTAAAACAGTGACATTTGGGCAAGATGTACATAACCCTAGCTGATGTTACAAATCAAAAACATTAAAATAGTGGACTAAATGAATATTTTTAAGCCGGAAATATTAGCAACTATTGGTCTAAATACTACCAGGACGTGTTTGCAAGTGCTAACCTGTTCCAAAATCCATCATGGAGCTCTGACTGCAAGCTACAGTGTAGACTTGACTTAGGCCAATGCAACTTGACACTGGGCTAAGAGTCTTATCTGAATGCAAATGAAACTTGAAAGGTCACTCAGTGGAGTGTGGACCTCCATTAAGGCGGAAAGAATGTGGTCTGCATGTCAACATAAACGGCCAAACCTCACATTGTTACATAACAATCTTTGTCTTGTTGAGGCTTATTAAATGTGCAAACAGTGTTTTGTTGTGATACTAACAAACACACAAGTCAGCTCCTTTGCAGAAGAGGTAGCGTAAATATTGGGATTTTAAAACATATATATTCCCTATCATCTCATAAAATGATAACATTCTGAAGGTACTGAAAGTGGCGATTGCGCTGACCTTCATAGTGACGCCTGTGTCCCCCTTGACCAGAGTCCAGTCGTAGCGACTGATCTCGTGGTCGTCTACGCTATCGCGGCCGTCCAGAACAGCCCAGTCGGTGGGCAGCTGGATCATCACATCCTGTCCGGCGTCGCAGCGGGGGGGCTCGTCTACCTCTGAAAAAAAAAAAAAAACGAAAATAAAAAATGAGTCACCTTAGGTTATGAATGTCATATTTGGCCTTTAATGATTTATTTAGTGCTGCACAGGAGCCAGTAGTGTGATAGAAAGTGGCGTGCACTGCTGAAACCAGCAGAGTCATTCCAACTAGTTCTCAACATTAAGAAGAAAATATTAACTACAGTGGAACCTCGATTTACGAACGCCTCTGTTTGCTAACTTTTCGATTTACAAACCATTAGATTGCGCAAAGTATGCCTCTGCTTAGGAACGCTTCATTCATTCATTTTGTGTCCCGCTGGCTGCCATTTTGTGCCTGCTGGTATTGATGAGATTGTGCCTTGTACCACAGCTAGTTTTTAAATGTGATGAGAATGGACTTTTCTGGAAAAAGATGCCAAAGCGGACTTGTATCACCCCTTGCCTTCTCCCCCTCGCTCTGCTCTTTTCTCTCTCTCCTCTCGTCAGGGTGCTCTTTCTTTTGAAAGTGGATTTTACTTTTTTTTTTTAAACGTTTAGTTTATGATCGTAGCATTACGGTTGTTAAAGATAAGTACTTTTGTGACTTCTGACCGTTTGTGAGGGCACCGAAGGGACTTCTGTATGTGTGCGCGGCTTGGCCAAACAGCGCACACAGATTACAGTTTAGCTTGCCGTTGTTGTTGTTTTTGGCTTATTAGATAGATACTGTAGTTGATCCATCACCCCGTTGTTATGTTTGTTTGATATTATTCATATTTACATTGTTGCTTATGGAGCCATTTGCTTGACTATACAAACTTTACGATTTACAAACCCTGTTCAAGAACCTATTAAGTTTGTAGATGGAGGTTCCACACTGTATATGGAAGACTTTCCAGCCACCAAAGACAAACAATAAAACTTTGCAAATATGTGGCAGTAATTACAATTATAAATATACACTTGGCTGTCACTAACATGTGTGAGAATAAACTATTTCAACTTTGTACTCTTAAAAACACTTTGTTATTATTGCTACTTAAAGGCCTACTGAAATTAATTGTTTTTATTTAAACGGGGATAGCAGATCCATTCTGTGTCATACTTGATCATTTCGCGATAATGCCATATTTTTGCTGAAAGGATTTAGTAGAGAACATCGACGATAAAGTTGTAACTTTTGGTCGCTGATAAAAAAAAGCCTTGCCTGTACCGGAAGTAGCGTGACGTCAACGGTTGAAAGGCTCCTCGCATTTCCCCATTGTTTTCAATGCAGCTAGAACGATTCGGACCGAGAAAGCGACGATTACCCCATTAATTTGAGCGAGGATGAAAGATTTGTGGATGAGGAACATTAGAGTGAAGGACTAGAATGCACTGCAAGACATATCTTTTTTCGCTCTGACCGTAACTTAGGTACAAACTGGCTCATTGGATTCCACACTCTCTCCTTTTTCTATTGTGGATCATGGATTTGTATTTTAAACCACCTCGGATACTATATCCTCTTGAAAATGAGAGTTGAGAACGCGAAATGGACATTCACAGTGACTTTTATCTCCACGACAATACATCGGCGAAACACTTTAGCTACGGAGCTAACGTGATAGCATCGTGCTTAACTGCATATAGAAACAAAATAAATAATAATTCAACACCCCTGACTGGAAGGATAGATAGAAAATCAACAATACTATTAAACCATGGACCTGTAACTACACGGTCAATGCTTTCCAGCCTGGCGAAGGTTAACAATGCTGTTGCTAACGACGCCATTGAAGCTAACTTAGCAACCGGACCTCACAGAGCTATGCTAAAAACATTAGCTATCTACCTACGCCAGCCAGCCCTCATCTGCTCATCAACACCCGTGCTCACCTGCGTTCCAGCGATCGACGGTGCGACGAAGGACTTCACCCGATCACAGATGCGGTCAGCGGCCCGGAGACGGAGGAAGTTAAGGTGAGTTCGGCGGCTAGCGTGTCTGCTATCCACCTCCAAGTCCTCCTGGTTGTGTTGCTGTAGTCCGCCGCTAATACACCGATCCCACCTACAGCTTTCTTCTTTGCAGTCTTCATTGTTCATTAAACAAATTGCAAAAGATTCACCAACACAGATGTCCAGAATACTGTGGAATTTTGAGATGAAAACAGAGTTTTTTGTATAGGATTCAATGTGTCCGCATACTTCCGTTTCAACGATTGACGTCACGCGCATGCGTCATCATACATAGACATTTTCAAACGGAAGTTTAGCGGGAAATTTAAAATTGCACTTTATAAGTTAACCCGGCCGAATTGGCATGTGTTGCAATGTTAAGATTTCATCATTGATATATAAACTATCAGACTGCGTGGTCGGTAGTAGTGGGTTTCAGTAGGCCTTTAATACGTTTTGCTACCATTCTGTTCTGGTTTCCACAACAAACCCTATTAATGTTGCTTCCAGCATGTAAACAGGATTTCAAAACATTCCGAGCGTGGTTTTTAACCTGCCAATAAAAATACATATCCTCTATGATGTACATAATTTTTTCCCATAGTCATTTGAAACTACGACTAGTAATGATAAATATAGTGTAAGGTACCATTCACTTAAAATACATCATTCATAGTTTCCATTATATAACTGCATGCAAGAGTAAACATACCAGGGAAAGACAACTGGTTTTGCAAGTAAGTAAGTAAACAAATGAATGTGTTGGGATGGAATGTAATGTGATATTATTATACAATCAATAGGGATGTGAATCTTACAACAACTCACAATTCGATACCGATTTTTTTGGGTGACAATTGGATTCAGAATCGATTTTTGATTCATACCGATTCTCACAACAAAATAGTACCTCAACTTTAGAGTGTTTTGAGATGAGCGCTGTCTCTCGGCTAAATGTTATGCTTTGAGTTGGAAGCAAACATTTGAGTTACAAGCATCCTCGCTATTAGTTGGTGTAGTAAATGTCACAGTGAACCCCGTAAGATCTGACTAAAACAGGGGTGTCAAACTCTTTAGATCGTGAGATACATGGAGAAAAATCTACTCCCAAGTGGGCTGGACCGGTAAAATCACGGCACAATAACTTAAAAATAAAGACAACTTCAGATTGTTTTCTTTGTTTAAAAAAAAAAGAACAAGCACATTCTGAAATTGTACAAATCATAATGTTGTTGTTTTTTTGTTTTTTTTACAATTACCTGTTGTGGTTAATAGTATATATACTTTATTTGTGTGATAATGTTCATCAGTCAACTCATTGGTGTTAATTTTCATCCATCCATCCATTTTCTACCGCTTGTCCCTTTCGGGGTTGCGGGGGGTTGCTGGAGCCTATCTCAGCTGCATTCGGGCGGAAGGCGGGGTACATCCTGGACAAGTCGCCACCTCATCACAGGGCCAACAAAGATAGACAGACAACAGTCACACTCACATTGACACTGTTAATTTTCAATCCATCAAAATAAAAAAATGTATATCAAAATCAAATTACAGTATGTAACTTATGTAGTTTGATCATTTTCCTCGACTGATGTACTAACATCATGTGGTTTATTTAGTAAATATGTAGCATCATCTACAAAGATACAAATAATTGCTATTGCGACATCCAGTGGACACATTTAGAACAGCTGTTTCATTCAAACATTTCCGGTAAATTTTCATATTTAGCAAACTCATCCCGCGGGCCGGATAAAACCTGTTCGCGGGCCTGATCCGGCCCTCGGGTCGTACGTTTGACACCCCTGGACAAAAACATCCGATCTGACTCGCTAGCGTTAGCTTGTAGCTAAAGACGGACTCAACTTTGTTTTACAACCATGGGGAGGAAGAAAGTAAATGTGAAGTATTAGGATTCACCCTTTTTGGAGGGCAGAGTCCACCCAGATCATTTTATTCTAAGGCTGTCTAAAATGAAGACTAGAACTAAAGTTGAACATTTTTTTCCTACAAAACATGAGTGAGTACAAACAACAGAGATACCAGGCCTGGAGATAGCGCAAGCGATCAGGTCAAAACAGTCTCTCTCTAAAGATGGCTACCTTCGTCAGCCAGCCTTTAGGATGACGTAAAACTGAACGTGACCCCTAATTTAACTTGTGTGCACATTTTTCTCCATCGCTCTCTCCCTGACATCGACAATGTTATATGTGTGTGAGTGTGTAGATAACAACACAGGAGGTATTTATTGTGTTTATCTCCTTGAAGCAGAATGAAGGCCACATTTAAAGGCGTTCTTGTTGTGCCAAAAAGGAGGGAATGTAGTCCTCTAACCTAGGGGTGGGCTAACTATGGCCCGCAGGTCACATCCGGCCCTATGGTCCCTTTAATTCGACCCACCAAATATTAAAACAGAATTGAGCAACGATCTGTTTTGAGAATTGCCACAACAAAACTGATACTAGACTTTGACGCACTGGCAACAAATGGTGATCAATAACTTAAAGAGAATATAAGTGTTAAACCTTTCATACCATTTTATGTTCTTTTGATGTTATGATATGATATTGTTAAAAGTAGATAATTTATGATTAAAATAGCCCACGTTTGATAAGCCTACTCTTAGTTCCAAGAGATATGATATTTTTTGAAATGCATCATGTGCTCGCCCGGCCCGTCTGTCAAATTTCAAAAGCCATTGTGGCCCCTTTGCCAAAAGTTTGCCCGCCCCCCGCTCTAACCGAAGGACAGTTTTGATATGCATTGAAATAAATAAAGAAAAGCAGTTGGAGCGTATCACTGCTAGTCTGCACCATCGCCAGCCAAAAATGTTAAAACAATATCTAAGCAGTGGACATTTATCCATGAAAATATGAAAAATCTGCCTATGGTGTATTTGACAGAGAAGCAGCTGGAAGGAGATACCATAGAAGTACACTCTATGGTGTATATTATTATTACATTGCTTCTAGGGCTACAACTAATTTGATAATCGATTAATCTGTCGATTATTACTTTGATTAATAATCGGATAAAAGAGACAAACTACATTTCTAACCTTTCCAGTATTTTATTGGGAAAAAAACAGCATACTGGCACCATACTTATTTTGATTATTGTTTCTCAGCTGTGTGTAAATGTTGCAGTTTATAAATAAAGGTTTATTAAAAAAAAAATAATAAAAAAATTTAATAAAAAATAGCCAACGATGACTAAATTAATCGCCAACTATTTTTATAATCGATTTTAATCGATTTAATCGATTAGTTGTTGCAGCCCTGATTACTTCATAAAACTACTGTCTTTCTTTTTAAAAGACATGTAACATGTTAAAATTGTGCTGCTTTGTTTTGGGGAGGGGGCCGGGGGGACATTTCAATGGGCAACACTAATTTGAGATACAGGTGTTTTGAGTTAAGAGTTATGTCACATAACCACTTAAGCTTGAAAGTTGAGGTACTCCTGTATAGTATTTGGTATAAAAGTGATAATAAAACCAGGATACAAAAGCTCCTCTTGGCTGCTGATGCATGCTGACGGAGCGATGGCTGCCCAATGCTCCTCAAGAGAGGATGGGTCAAATGTCGACCAGAGGAGATGCAGGGGAGTTTGCGGAGCTAGCGTTGAGCGTCGGGATGGACGAGCTTCACGGAGCCCTGGCTGGATGAGGATGCATCGGACACTTCGGTCCCCCCTAGACGGATTCTCGCTCATCCGCGCGGACTGGACATTGGCCGAGAGCTAGTGGGCAGCCTAGGACGGAGTCAGCTCTGTTGGTTGCTTCCCCCAAACAATACAGAGGCCACCGCAGTGTATGTGTTGAAATTATGTTTTTGCGGTTTATTTATGTATAATTATTGCTATTTTTTTGTGCCTTACTTTTGTGGCTGTATATGGAAATGGCAGCCGGTTGCATCAAATGTATTTTTATTGTACTTTGTCTTTGATGTTTCCTCTTGTTTTCATGTGTTTTTTAACCTTATTTTGTGTGGATGTTTTGTATTTGCAGAGCAACCATATAATTTCCCCGTTGTGGAATGCATAAAGTACTGCATATCCTATTCTATTCTAAATTTCGCTGTACACATATCGTACATGTGACAATAAAGAGAAAAATTACGAATTGAATGTGTATTGATTTTTTTTTCCGGCACCCTTAATCAAAGCCAAATACATTTACATGGTTAAAAATAGTCACTATGTTAATGTTAAAATTGCCATGAGTGTTCTTTTTAATTGTGTTGATTTGTTTGTATTATTTAATTGAATGTATATTTTTCAATAATCATTATCATTATTATTTTTAAATGTTTAAATATTTTAGCCCTGACATTCCGTGCGTTGCATGGTGGGGCCCCTCAGTACATCACTGACTTGCTATGCCCCAACTCTTCAGGCCACAGCCTCCGGTCTTCATGCCAGGGTCTTCTAAAGATCCCAAAAACTCGTTTTAAAACCTGTGGAGACCTGGCATTCCAGGCTACAGCTCCCAGAATCTGGAACAATTTGCACCAGATTCTGTGATCTTGACTGTGTTGACACTTTTAAGCAACATTTGAAAACTTATCTTTTCAGTAAAGCTTTTAGTTAATGCACCTTTTAACTATCAATTTTAATCCATGTTGTATATTGTTTTTATGATGTTGCCCCTGTTTTAATTGAATTGTTGTTTTACTTCATTTACACTGTTCTGCCAAAAATATTTGGCCACCTGCCTTGACTCACATTTGAACTTGAAGTGCTATCCCATTCCTAACCCATAGGGTTCAATATGATGTCGGTCCACCTTTTGCAGCTATTACAGCTTCAACTCTTCTGGGAAGGCTGTCCACAAGGTTGTGGAGTGTGTTTATATGAATTTTCGACCATTCTTCTAAAAGCGCGTTGGTGAGGTCACACACTGACGTTGGTCGAGAAGGCCTGGCTCTCAGTCTCCTTTCTAATTCATCCCAAAGGTGTTCTATCGGGTTCAGGTCAAGACTCTGTGCAGACCAGTCAAGTTCTTCCACTCCAGACTCTGTCATCCATTTCTTTATGGACCTTGCTTTGTGCACTGGTGCACAGTCATGTTGGAAGAGGAAGGGGCCCGCTCCAAACTGTTCCCACAAGGTTGGGAGCATGGAATTGTCCAAAATGGTTTGGTATCCTGGAGCATTCAAAGTTCCTTTCACTGGAACTAAGGGGCCAAGCCCAACTGCTGAAAAACAACCCCACACCATAATTCCTCCTCCACCAAATTTAACGCTCGGCACAATGCAGTCCGAAATGCACCGTTCTCCTGGCAACTTCCAAACCCAGACTCGTCCATCAGATTGCCAGATGGAAAAGCGTGATTCATCATTCCAGAGAATGCGTCTCCACTGCTCTAGAGTCCAGTGGCGACGTGCTTTACACCACTGCATCCGACGCTTTGCATTGGACTTGGTGATGTATGGCTTAGATACAGCTGCTCGGCCATGGAAACACATTCCACGAAGCACTCTGCGTACTGTACTTGGGCTAATTGGAAGGTCACATGAAGTTTGGAGATCTGTAGCAACTGACTGTGCAGAAAATCTTTGCACGATGCGCTTCAGCATCCGCTGACCCCTCTCTGTCAGTTTACGTGGCTGAGTTGCTGTTGTTCCCAAACGCTTCCATTTTCTTATACTAAAGCAGACAGTTGACTTTGGAACATTTAGGAGCGAGGACATTTCACGACTGGATTTGTTGCACAGGTGGCATCCTATGACAGTTCCACACTGGAAATCACTGAGCTCCTGAGAGCGGCCCATTCTTTCACTAATGTTTGTAGAAACAGTCTCCATGCCTAAGTGCTTGATTCTATGGACTTATTGGACATGGAGACGGTTTCTACAAACATTTGTGAAAGAATATGCCGCTTTCAGGAGCTCAGTGATTTCTAGTGTGGAACTGTCATAGGAGGCCACCTGTGCTCAGGTGGTTAGAGTGTCCGCCCTGAGATTGGTAGGTCGTGAGTTCAAACCCCGGCCGAGTCATACCAACAATTATAAAAATGGGACCCATTACCTCCATGCTTGGCACTCAGCATGAAGAGTTGGAATTGGGGGTTAAATCACCAAAAATGATTCCCGGGCACGGCCACCGCTGCTGCTCACTGCTCCCCTCACCTCCCAGGGGGTGAGGGTGATGGGTCAAATGCAGAGGATAATCTCACCACACCTAGTGCGTGTGTGACAATCATTGGTACTTTAACTTTACTTTAACTTTATACACTTGTGGCTGGGCCAAGTGATTAGGACACCTGATTGTGATCATTTGGATGGGTGGCCAAATACTTTTGGCAATATTGTTGTATGATTTTATCTGTGGAAAGCGCTTTATAAATAAAATGTACTTACTTTTTTTTGTACTTACTGTTTTGTATCTGTTCATTCATGTTGATTTTTTTATTTATATTGTTTTATTATTACCGTATTTTCCGCACTGTAAGGCGCACCTAAAAACCTCCAATTTTGTCAAAAGCTGACAGTGTGCCTTATAATCAGGTGCGCCTTATATATGGACCAATATTGAGCCTCCAACAGGTAAAAGTTTCAATCAGTCAATCGCAACTACGGTAAGCAGCCGCCGACTTCCTTTTTACCCGTAGAAGAAGAAGAAGCGCGCGGTGCATGCTGGGATATATGACTGCGCGAGGCGTGCCGTTTCATTTACCCCGTCTTCATTTTCCCCCGTAGAAGAAGAAGAAGCGTGCGGTGCATGCTGGGATATATGACTGCGCGAGGCGTGCCGTTTCATTTACCCCGTCTTCATTTTCCCCCGTAGAAGAAGAAGAAGCGTGCGGTGCATGCTGGGATATATGACTGCGCGAGGCGTGCCGTTTCATTTACCCCGTCTTCATTTTCCCCCGTAGAAGAAGAAGAAGCGTGCGGTGCATGCTGGGATATATGACTGTGCGAGGCGTGCCGTTTCATTTCCATTTGTTTGTTTATGTAAAGACCCCAAAATGGCTCCTATTAAGAGATACGCTTACGACACAGAGTTTAAACTTAAGACGATCAGTCACGCAGTACAACACGGTAATAGAGCAGCAGCGACACTAACTCGATTAATGTTGACTTCGACGAGACGGAGCCGGGCATGTTGGATGCCGTATTCGCCCAACTGTTTAATTCGGACACTGAAGAAGAAGAATTTGAGGGATACGTGGATGAGGAATAACTTCATAAAGTGAGCTTTACATGTTTATTTTGTGTGTTGTGTTGTGTGACATTAACGTTTGAGCAACGTTGAGTTATTGATATATTGTTATTGCTCTGCACTATTTCGAGTGTTACTATATTGTGATTACACTAACGTTTGATTTACCGTAACAGTATCACTGTTTTTTACGTGTTTATTGAATCAGGGAAAAGTTCCCCTCCACTGTGTGATATAAATGTTGCACTACATGTTATACCTTGCTGTTGTTAAAAGATAAACAAAACACCACGTCACTGACTTTACCTCGGGGGAAATAATAAAACAGCTGTTTATTCATTTTGGGAGTGAACAGAGTTGTCAGAACGCTGGTTTGTAATCTATTAATAAAGTTTGACTGACCTATCTGACTGTTTTGTTGACATTCCCTTTAGCGCAGCTCCATCTAATGCAGGGGTCCCCAAACTTTTTGACTAGGGGGCCGCATTGGGTTAAAACAATTTGGCCGGGGACGGGCTGTATGTATGTATGTCTATATATATTAAAAAAAAAAAAATAAATAAAAAAAAAAAAAAAAAAAAATATATATATATATATATATATATATATATATATATATATATATATATATATATATATATATATATATATATATATATATATATATATATATACCGGTATATATATATATATATATATATATATATACCGGTATATATATATATTACATATATATATATAAATATATATATATATATCAGATATATATATATATATATTAGATATATATAGCGCACTTTCCGCGCGCGCGATGATGTCACGTTATCGATGAGAAAATGCATTTTTAGACAATATGATTTGCCAGAGCGGCTAGGAGACACCGTGAGTAGCAAGCGGTACAAAGTGGATAAGAAAAGACAGAAAAAAATAATATTTTTTTAATTAATTTTTTAATACTTGGGACTTCCCGCGGGCCTGATTTTGGACGCTGGCGGGCCAGATTCGGCCGTAGTTTGGGGACCCCTGATCTAATGGATGCATAACGTAACTCCAGCCTCTACTGTAGCGTCTATTCTATGCGCCTTATAATGCGGTGCGCCTTATATATGAACAGTTTTAAAATATGCCATTCATTGAAGGTGCGCCTTATAGTGCGGAAAATACGGTATTTTTAAACAATTGTTGTAATTATTTTTAAACAATGTACTTATTTTGTATCATTATTATTACTTGTTTTTATATAGTTATTAAGACTATAAACATCATATGATTATTTTTAAACAATTGTTGTATTACTTTTTTTAAACAATGAACTTATTTTGTATTATTATTAATGTATATATATATATATTTTTTTTATACTTATTAAGACTTTACATTTTTTTAAACAATGAGAGTCCTACCTTGTGTATCATCCAGCTCCCCAGTCTTCCGCTCCAAGCCCCCGGGGGCATCCGGCACGAGTTGCCCCAGCGTGGCGTTCGCCGGGCGGCTGTGGGAGGTGAAGCCCGGCTGCGGTGCAAAGGAGCAGACATTTTGGCTCCTGTAGGTACAATTGAACAGGTAGCAGTTGAGGCTCTCCCCGGGCTGCCTCGGCTCCTCCTGGACCACCGCCACGGTGCAGTGAGGCTGGGAGCAGCAGGCGTGAACACAGTCCCGCCAGGTGTACACTCGGTCCGGCGCCATCAGGAAGGTGGCGCCCTGCTCGATGGAGGCCTTGGCTCGGATGATGCTCTCCCGGGCCGAGGCGAAGTCGCTCACGCATGAGTCGGCCACCTCGCTCGGCCTGTACGTTTGGTCCTGCTGGAGCTGCTTGCGGAACTCCTCCAGGAGCTCCTCCACTCCGGATATTTTCGACTTTAAGTCCGATATGGCGGAGGTTCGCGAGTGGCCGGGCGGAAGGAAGCAAAGAAGAAGCAGCAGAGACAGCGGCGAGCGGTGATGCTGCCCGGCCGCCATCTTGTTTGCTCACTAAACTCTCCTTGATTGTCCCAATGGTGATGATGATGATGATGATGATGATGCTGTGAGGCACATCAGGATGATCCCCAGCCGATTTAGGACAAAAACACAAAACTACACGCAGTTATGTTTAAATCCTAATTTAAAAGGAGGGAGGTGGTTATCCTGTGACGATGCTAAAAATCTGCTGTTGTCATGGTGAGGATGGAGGAGACGACTGACGTCACTTCGTTAGAGGGAGGACACAAGATTAGGTACACTCACTGATCGTCATCACCGTGAATACTAGGGCTGTGAATCTTTGGGTGTCCCACGATTCGATTCAATATCGATTTTTTTTTTCAATTCAACACGATTCTCGATTCAAAAACGATTTTTTTCCCCGATTCAATAGGATTCTCTATTTATTCAATACATACGATTTCAGCAGGATCTACCCCAGTCTGCTGACATACAAGCGGAGTAGTAGATTTTTGTAAAAAGCTTTTATAATTGTAAAGGACAATGTTTTATCAACTGATTGCAATAATGTAAATTTGTTTTAACTATTAAATGAACCAAAAATATGACTTATTTTATCTTTGTGAAAATATTGGACACAGTGTGTTGTCAAGCTTATGAGATGCGATGCAAGTGTGAGCCACTGTGACACTATTGTTTTTTTTTAAATAAATGTCTAATGATAATGTCAATGAGGGATTTTTAATCACTGCTATGTTGAAATTGTAACTAATATTGATACTGTTGTTGATAATATTCATTTTTGTTTCACTACTTTTGGTTTGTTCTGCGTCGTGTCAGCTACAACCCTAAACTAACACCCTCCCCGGATTGCTAATAATCAAATGTAAACAATCAAATGCAGATACTTTTTCTTTTGCCTTCTGATCTCTCTCTCTCTCTATATATCCACTACTTGCTGTCCATATCCTACCCCCCCCCATCCACACCCCTGATTGTAAATAATGTAAATAATTCAATGTGATTATCTTATGTGATGACTGTATTATGATGATAGTATATATGATAGTATATATCTGTATCATGAATCAATTTAAGTGGACCCCGACTTAAACAAGTTGAAAAACTTATTCGGGTGTTACCATTTAGTGGTCAATTGTACGGAATATGTACTTCACTGTGCAACCTACTAATAAAAGTCTCAATCAATCAATCAATTGTGTCTCCTCTCAATTGCTCTGTTTATTGCAGTTCTAAATGTTGCTGGGTCGGGTTTGGTTTTGGATTTGGATTGCATTGTTATGGTATTGCTGTGTATTGTTGTGTTGGATTGATTAATTAAAAAAATAAAATAAAAAAATAGATTAAAAAAAAAAGAGAATCGATTCTGAATTGCACAACGTGAGAATCGCAATTCGAATTCGAATCGTTTTTTCCCCACACCCCTAGTGAATACACTTGAAGAATTAACATTATATGGTTCCAATTCAGGATGAAAAATACCAAGTTGAAAAATACAGTATCTAAAAAACCCATTGCCATTAACAAAGCAATCCTGCTTTCTTACGGACAAAATATAACATAAAAACTATCACATTTTTGTTATTAAAATAAGAAAAAATTATAACAGATGATTTATGTTTGTTAGTTTTCCCTTATTAATAAAGTACTAAATTAGTATTATTCTATATATTATGATTTGTGACCTAAAAATAAAAGAACATTTTAAAAAAATTGGTTTTGTGTGCAGTAGGAGGAGACGGCACAGACAGGAGGGACGTCGTTTTAGCTCTATTTATTATAATAAATATATACAAAATAGAATGGAGTGTGTAAATAATACAAAATGTGTGTGGTGCGACTATGTGTAGGAATGAACTGTAGTGTGTTACCCGTAGTGTTGAGCCAGAGGCGCGGAAGTCCAATAGGGGTGAGGCAGGCTCGTAGGTCCGTGAGCACAGGCAGGAAGTGGGGGGCGAGAGCGAGGCGTCAAAAGTCTGTGTCCAGGCGGGAGCTCGAGATCCAAATGGGGCAGCCAAAAAACCAAAGGGGAACACAGGGAATTGAGACACACATCTCGTCACGCGGGAATGAAGGGTTGCTGCTAGAAACAACAAGGGGACACGAGACCAATCAACACAGAGAGGGAGAAACGCACAGAGAGAATGCATAGAGCTTGATTCGTCAGCTTACTGTACTGGAACAGATGACCACGTTCTGGCCCCGGGAGAGGAGGTTGTGCTGGCTTATGAAGACAGGTCTCATCCTCAGCTTTAGGTGTGTTGATTGCTGATTGATTGCAGCTGTGCACCGGCGCAGCTCCTGCAGGAGAGGCGCCCGCAGGTGCGCTCTTGTAGGTGCGCACAGATGAATGCGCATTGGAATGCGCCTGGACCGTGACAGTAGTTGCGGTAAATGTATATATTATCGTCATTATAATAAAATAATAATAATAACAATGCAAAGCACTTGTTATGAACAAAGTGAAAACATACATATTTATTTAAATGCATTTTTATTTAAATAAATAAATATTATCATATCATTATGAAAACAAATATTATTACTAATAATTAAAATCCAAAAACAATTAAAAAAAAAAGGACATGTATATTTATAATCAACATTTTTGGGAAGAATGTTTGGTCATGTTTATGTTGTTTTTTTCCTAACTACTAAATTAGTAAATTAGCATTATCCCATATATTATCATAATGTGCCACATTAGAACATCTGAAAAACCAAATTTTAAAAATGTTTTAAAACATTTCAAGAAGTTGCAGTATAGCCTATGTGTACATTAGTTATTATTGTCATTATCGATAACAATGCGAAACTATTTTGTTAAGAACAAAATGAAGAATCACTTACAATATGTTTTGAATTCAATTTTTAAAATTATATATAATAATATTATACAACAATTTAAAAAAAAAATACAATACTAATACAATCAAAAAGGAAATGCAATTTTAAATGAAACATTTTTGGAGGAATGTTTGGACATGTTTATGTTGTTTTTTTCCCTAATTACTAAAGTAGTAAATTAGTATTATCCTATATATAATCATTTGTGACATTAGACAACCTAAAAATAAAAACAAGTTTAAAAACATAAGTCTCTTGGAGAAAAATAATACAGAGTATTTATATTCATTAGCTATTGTTGTCATGATTCTTGGTAATAATGCACAACTCTTATGAACATGCAATCCCCAACTGTATTTCTCAATAAAGAAACATTAGTATTATATATTACTTATTTAAATATATTATAATAATAAAATCAAAAAATTATACAAAAAGAAAATTTAAACAAAACCTTTTTTTTTAGAATCTTTAGTCATGTTTATGTTGATTTTTCCTTGAATATGAGTAACTACTACAATATACTGTCTAGTACACTAATGGAAGTGTAGTACTCTTATTTTTACATTTTCACTCTTTCATAATCAAAACTTTTATTTTAACAATACAACATACAGTGCACATTTTTGAATCATCTTAAATATGAAACAACATGGACACGCAGCTTCTTGATTTTTCCTGTTTTTTTCTGACAGTGTGGTTTAAAATAAACTCTTGTAAGTATAAAAATGTTTAAACGTTCCTTCCAACAAACAGCAGGTTAAATCATACTAATAAAAGTGAAAAACAATCAGTGTAAACATGATGAAAACAATGTGATAAGTAGTACATTAGTATTATCCTATGATATGACCTTAGAAACTCCAACGATAGCACATAAGCATAGACATCCAGTCCACATGGAAAATTTGCAACAAGTATAATAATATCAAGTACATGTACGCAACGCAGTTCATATAATTTGAAGATAATACACAATATTTACACGTTTGTGAAATGTGAAAAAGGAAATTTAAATTAGTTGCAGTAATGTTAAAAAACAAAACAAAAGGGCATGCATTGACATCCTTCGGATTCTCATAGCAATTCAATAATAAATAAAAAAAACAGGATGTGACGTCTACAATAAAATTATGAATGAAAATGAAATATTTTCATGTAGTAATTTTGTATCTCAGGCTACAAACAGTCAGTCTTTAGATATTGTAAACGTTTCAGCACGTTAAGACAGGAACAATTGTTCTGTGCGACATTTCACGGGTTAACGAAGAAAACTACCGGTAAAAGTCATTGATGGCGATAAGGCGCGTCGACGCTATAGTGGCACTTGACAAAGGGACATTTTCAAAAACCATCACCCCACACGACCAAGGGAAAAAAAGGTTAGCGTGGCTGGAAAGCGGTCGCCGTGCTCCAAACACAGGTTGTTCTAATAAATACTGAGGTATTATTGAGGAGAATACTGAGGTGTCCTGGCTTCTCAAGAGAGGTGGTCCCCACTTAAGGCCTCAGGTGGGCTTGTGTCGGTGATCTGTGATGGCCTTCCAAAGTTTGCACAAGATTCCGCCTCTGCATGAGACACAAACACAATGAGGAACACTGTGAGATAAAGGAATTGATACACCTCCACTATATTGCCAAAAGTATTTGGCCACCCATCCAAATGATCAGAATCAGGTGTCCGAATCACTTGGCCAGGCCACAGGTGTATAAAATCAAGCACTTAAGCATGGAGACTGTTTCTATGAACATTTGTGAAAAATGGGCCGCTCTCAGGAGCTCTGATGGACAAGTCTGGGTTTGGAGGTCGCCAGGAGAACGGTGCATTTCGGACTGCATTGTGCCGAGTGTGATATTTGGTGGAGGAGGAAATAAGGTGTGGGGTTGCTTTTCAGAAGTTGGGCTTGGCCCCTTAGTTCCAGTCAAAGGAACTTTGAATGCTCCAGGATACCAAAACATTTTGGAGAATTCCATAAAGACATAGATGACAGAGTCTGGTGTGGATGAACTTGACTGGCCTGCACAGAGTCCTGACCTGAACCCGATTGAACACCTTTGGGATGAATTAGAATAAAGACAGAGCCAGGCCTTCTCGACCAACATCAGTGTGTGACCTCACCAATGCGCTTTAGGAAGAATGGTTGAAATTTCCTATAAACACACTCCGCAACCTTGTGGACAGCCTTCCCAGAAGAGTTGAAGCTGTAATAGCTGCAAAAGGTGGACCGACATCATATTGAACCATATGGGTTAGGAATGGGATGGCACTTCAAGTTCATATGTGAGTCAGGGCAGGTGGCCAAATACTTTTGGCAATATAGTGAATTTCAACACCAATAACTGTATCGCATTGGAGATGTTGAGATTTTGTTTGAATGATGTATAGGCTTTGAAACCCAATTAACCAATGGGTCAAATCCAATTAAGAGCGTTTCCTTTCTTCTTCTAGACTTGTGGCAAATGGAGTCAGAGGTGGAATTTTTAGCCATGGCCCATCAGTGAAGTCCCCAGTTTGAAAGAATTTTAGGACGAAATAGGCCCTGATAAGTGAGTGCGATTGGTGAACATGTGTGGGCCACTTCCTGAAGGGGACACTAGTTCGGTGAACTGGCGTCGTGACTTTCCAACCCAACAGATTTAGGTGTTTTTCCTATAAGTTTTGAGGCAAATTGATCTTCAGCTGTGGTGTAATTTGTAGTGTGCTTAGATTGATGGACTGCTGTGACAAGTGACCCCACTGTGACACACCCTGATGCTGACTGGAAATGTACCAACCCAACCCAATAGATGTGGGTTCAAATCCAGGTTCGGGTGCTAGCCCTTCGAGTTATGTGGCAAATAGTGTCAGAAGTGGGATCTTTAGCTGTAGAGTAATTTGTAGTGTGCTTAGATTGATGGACTGCAGTGACAAGTGACCTCACTGTGACACACCCTGATGCTGACTGGAAATGTACCAACCCAACCCAATAGATGTGGGTTCAAATCCAGGTTCGGCTGCTAGTCCTTCGAGTTATGTGGCAAATAGTGTCAGAAGTGGGATCTTTAGCTGTGGTGTAATTTGTGGTGTGCTTAGTTTGAGGGACTGCTGCGACAAGGGACTCATTGCATATCCTAATGATGACGGTTCTGCACAACCCAACTGATGTAGGAAATGGTGTCAGAAGTGGGATCTTTAGCTGTGGACTAATGTGTGGTGTGCTTAGTTTGAAGGAATCCTGTGGCGAATGAACCCACTGTGACACACCCGGATGATGACTGGAGATGTGCCCACCCAACCCAATAGATGTGGGTTCAAATCCAGGTTCAGGGTGATAGTCCTTCAAGTTATGCAGCAAATGGTGTCAGAAATGGGATGTTTAGCTTTAGCTGTGGAGTAATTTTGTGGTGCGCTTAGTTTAAAGGACTACTGCGACAAGTGACCTCACTGTGACACACCCTGATGATGACCGGAGATGTGACTGCACAACCCACAAGATCTGGGTTCAAATCCAGGTTTAGGGTGCTAGTTGTTTAACACTAGAAGTCCCAGCATTTTTCTGTCTACCTAGAAGACCCAGAGAGGGGTCATTTGGCCCGACGCTTTTCCCGAATACACTAATCACTCATTTTGTTATGGTAATGAGGCTGTTAGGGGCAGTTTGTCTAGGTAGACAGAAAAATTATACATGTGGGAAATGCCGAAAGGAGCAATGGCAGTGCCAGGATTGTGAGTGACTGCTCAAATGTATGTCAGTCACGTTTACATGGACATGGTTTTTCATTCTTTGTAAATATGCTTTTTTCTTTGTAAATTTTTTTTTTAAACTATTTTTGGCACACAAAAATAACAATTGCTTCTGCAACAACCCTCCACACCAAAACTGGGAAAACAGTTGCTTTTTCATTCTTTGTAAATATGTTTTGTTTTGTATTTTTTTTAACAATAAATGTCAGAGTGTTGATCCCTTCATTCTGTTGATCCTTGCAAAAACACACACAACCTACCTCAGAACTAAAGCTTGAGCTGTAAGGTCCCCTCCCCCACACAGGCTCAAGTGGCCCCCTGCCGTGTGCCACTAACAGCCACATTTTCATAACAAAAGGAGTGTCCACAGGGGGGACTAGGGGTCAAATGACCCTCTTGTGTGTTTTCTAGGTAAAAATGTCAATTGACCCTTCTCTGGGACTTCGCGTGTTAAGCCATTTTTAATTGTCATTAGATCATCTGTGACATGCCTAGTTTGAAAGACCCATGGGACAAGTGACCCTATTGTGATAGATCTTGAGGGGTGAGGCTCGGTGATTATGATGATGATGGTTCAAATCTAGTTTGAGAGTTTTCCCCCAGAGGTCTGTAGCAAATGGTGTCAGAAGTGGGATCCTTGGCCATACGACCATAAGTAAAGTGCCCAATTTAACAAATTTTCGTGCAAAATAGGCGTTGAAAAGCGAGTGTGGCCCACTGCTGCATTACCTCAGTCTGAGACTCTTCAGATCATCTCTTGTGACATCATTGAGGATGTCATTCAACGTATACTCCTCATTGAGTATCTAGAAAGAAACAGTAAAAGGATTCACAACTGAAGCGTGACACTCAAGATCTTCTCTTTCAAAAGGTAGAAGCAGATCCCAATACCGCATCTACGGCGTCCTGGTCTGCGCCGTAAAGCCTCAGCCAGCTGCTCAGCTCTGTGTCTTCTTGCTTTTTGGCAGGTAGATCCGTCCGTCCTTCTGGGGGATCACATGCAGTCTCTGCAGAAAACACGACCAAGATAGGATATGATCAACATATTGGGACACATGGACATAAGTTTTACACCAACATGAAGTCCACTCTTGGGAATAGTTTGAAATGTGAATGTATGTCCACTTGTGAGTAGGGTTGTCACGATACTCAACTTTCAGTAGTCGATACCACTTCCAAAGAATTTCCATGATTTTTGGTACAACGATGAAAAAAAAAAAAATATACCCACGTACTTTTAAATTCCCTACTTTATTGATAACTGTGCTTCCACATCTTTTTGCTCAGAATTCTAAATGTACTATGAGCTGCCAAGATGTACATTCAAAAAAGAACAGCAGGGGTTTCATAGTATATCAAAACAAACAATACTGTGCTTATAAATGCAACAATAGTATTATATATACAGTACAGGCCAAAAGTTTGGACACACCTTCTCATTTCAATGCGTTTTCTTTATTTTCATGACTATTTACATTGTAGATTGTCACTGAAGGCATCAAAACTGTGACACCAATGAAGTGAAAACCCTTTCAGGTGACTACCTCTTGAAGCTCATCGAGAGAATGCCAAGAGTGTGCAAAGCAGTATTCAGTGCAAAGGGTGGCTATTTTAAAGAAACTAGAATAAAAAACATGTTTTCAGTTATTTCACCCTTTTTTGTTGAGTACATAACTCCACATCAATCAATCAATCAATCAATCAATCAATGTTTATTTATATAGCCCTAAATCACAAGTGTCTCAAAGGGCTGTACAAGCCACAACGACATCCTCGGTACAGAGCCCACATGTGTTCATTCATAGTTTTGATGCCTTCAGTGACAATCTACAATGTAAATAGTCATGAAAATAAAGAAAACGCATTGAATGAGAAGGTGTGTCCAAATTGTTGGCCTGTACTGTATGCGTATTATATTAATACTATTTTACATTGTAAAAAGAACAGCAGTGATGTGGAGCCTTCAAGTGGATAAAACAAACATTTGTTCCTCATATTTTTTCAATATGGTGGTAACGTTATTATGTAATCTGTAATGAAACAGACAAACATTTTATCGGTTATTAGTAGCAATATTTCAGCCTTTTTCCCATTACGGTGCTCTATTTTTCCCGTTTTTACATATTTAAAAACATTTCTACAATGTGCCAGTGACCCATAAAAAAGCACTGCGTTCAGCAAATGGCCTCGAGGCTACACTTTGCCTTCCTGATGAAAGAAGTCAACACGTGGTGTCTTTAAAGTGTTGCAAAAAGACATAAGTGTCTCTAAGTGTGGTTTTCCTTACACTAATTTCTGCATTCTGAGGTAATGCACACTCCAATGGGCTTGTGGTGGCGGATCTCCTTTCTCATTCGTGCGGCGAATACTTTCCGGATTGTTTTATTTAATTACTGACTAAATCCATGACGCAAGAGATAACTATTTTTTACTTATATTCCACAGGCACCTCTACTCGCTAAAGGGCCTGACCTACAAAAGCAGTGGTCACCAACCTTTTCGAGCCCCAGATACCTGGTTTCAGCCAAAAACCAGAGCAAAATCTACCCCATATATATATATTCCTTAGGTCAGGAAAAAATACACAGAGGCTAGTTTATCCCTAAAGGTCTGTTTCACAGGTTTCCCTGCTCTTCATGGGAGTTTATAGAGCAGGGAAACCTGTGAAACAGACCTGTAGGGATGAAATTGCCTCCGTGTATTTTTTCTGATCTAAGGAATATTCCGCTCTACACCGGTATTGAGCACTGTTTAACGGGTAAACCACAGCAACACATACATATATACATACAGTATATATATATATATATATATATATATATATATATATATATATATATATATATATATATATATATATATATATATACATACAGTATATATATATATATATATATATATATATATATATATATATATATATATATATATATATACATACAGTATATATATATATATATATATATATATATATATATATATATATATATATATATATATATATACATACAGTATATATATATATATATATATATATATATATATATATATATATATATATATATATATATATATATATATATATATATATATATATATATATATATATATATATATATATATATATAATATTATTAAACATTTTATTTTTTTTGTTTGTTTTTTAAAGACAAACCTTTGTGGTTTTATTATTAGCTGAAGTCAAGATTTATGTTTTTTTCTCATTGTGCTTCTAGCTGTTTTCTCAAATTTTGCTGGTGTTTTTTTTGTTTTTTGTAATGTCCCCAGGGCCAATGACAAACACGTCACAGATCACAGATGGCCCCTTTGCCACACTTTGAGAATCCCTGCTGTAGAAGCTAACTGTTTATAGCCACTATAGTCCGAGTACTGTAGTATATTTGTTCGTCCTGTGGTCACATACGGGACGCGAGTCAGGTTACGTCAGCACCGGAAGTAGTAAAATCAGCTGTTCACCTGGCAGGTTTTTCCTTTGGGATTAAGAGAGGATTGACGGGGAAGTCCTTCTTTAGCTGCCGCCTTGTTTTATCATATATTACTGCCTTTGCACATGTCAATGTTTACTTTTGTATATAAATCAACACAAAATCAGTACTTTGGAGCAATGTTCACGGATTGTAGTATTTGGCTTGTTAGCTTCCTGTTGCAGTCGAGTGATGATGATGATCACAGTGGGTCTCATGACCAACGGACGGGCCTCGGCCTGATGGCGGCAAGTCCCGACGAACCGCTCAACTTTACAGAACCTTACACTTTGTGGAAGACGTGGCAGAACTTCCAGCAGAGCACCGCATAACTGGAGAGAGAAAGCCGGTTGATTGCTGCCCAGAAAGTGTGGGCGCTTTTCTAATGACGCGTCCCCAAAAGGCCAGTCATCGCATGCATGAAGATGCTAGAAAATGTCCGATGCGTTGCAGCAGTCAACCGTAATGCATTGTTGCAGCTTGATGATTTTTGTGCACGTCACGCCATGCGCGTTTGCGAGACGAGCGGGTGAAGTGTGCTCAAGGGGTGTGGCCGCAGTGTCGAGAGCTGGAGGATGAGAGGCTGAAGAAAGAGAGGCGAGGCGTGTTCAAGGGTTAAAATTAATGCCTGTTGGTGGGTTTGTTGATCATTCCTCGGGTTAGGGTGTCACTGATGTCATATTAATACAATATTGTATTTTCTAATAGTTTCTCGATTGACTGGTAGGGCCCCAAAGATCGACTGCACTAAAGGTGTGTGTGTATTAAAACATGTGCAAACTTGATAGCACACGCAAAGCTGATCTACTAAACTTGTGCGCAGAGGATTGCGTCTCATAAAGGGTCTGTAACATTTTTCAAAGCAAAAAAATACAACAAGAACACCACCGGCTAGCTTATGGTTACCATTAGTGCTTTAACAGAACACATTTGTAAGACAATTGTCAGAATTTTTTCACAATTACAAAGTTTATGTAATAAACATTTTTTTACCGGCCCAAATAAAATTATTGGTGTTTATGGCGGTCACTCACCCAGTCCTGCGACTCGTGCACACATACAAACGCAGTCCAAGAGAAGCAACAAACAATTTGCAGTAGAGATGTCCGATAATATCGGACTGCTGATATTATCGGCCGATAAATGCTTTAAAATGTAATATCGGAAATTATCGGTTTCAAAAAGTAAAATTTATGACTTTTTAAAACGCCGCTGTACGGAGTGGTACACACCTTAAAGGCACTGCCTTTGCGTGCCGGCCCAATCACATAATATCTACGGCTTTTCACACACACAAGTGAATGCAAGCATACTTGGTCAACAGCCATACAGGTCACACTAAGGGTGGCTGTATAAACAACTTTAACACTGTTACAAATATGCGCCACACTGTGAACCCACACCAAACAAGAATGACAAACACATTTCGGGAGAACATCCGCACCGTAACACAACATAAACACAACAGAACAAATACCCAGAACCCCTTGTAGCACTAACTCTTCCGGGACGCTACAATATACACTCCCCGCTACCCCCCAAACCCCGCCCCACTTCAAGCCCCCCCTCCCCAACCCCGCCCACCTCAACCTCCTCATGCTCTCTCAGGGAGAGCATGTCCCAAATTCCAAGCTGCTGTTTTGAGGCATGTTAAAAAAAATAATGTACTTTGTGACTTCAATAATAAATATGGCAGTGCCATGTTGGCATTTTTTTTCCATAACTTGAGTTGATTTATTTTGGAAAACCTTGTTACATTGTTTAATGCATCCAGCGGGGCATCACAACAAAATTAGGCATAATAATGTGTTAATTCCACGACTGTATATATCGGTATCGGTTGATATCGGAATCGGTAACTAAGAGTTGGACAATATCGGAATATCGGGAAAAAAAGCCATTATCGGACAGCTCCAATTTGCAGTCATGTTGTTATGATAGAATATACACTCAATGACAGCTTACGTTAGCCACCAAAATGGCTATTATTAGCTAACAACGCCTAAAGCTAATGTGCGTGCATGTGCATGTGTTACGTACATACGTAATTAACGTCATTACATAAGAGAAGCCGTAAGAGGGCGGGGGTACACTAAGTAAAATACACTGGAAAGTTGACGCCCTCTGTGTAAATGTTGCAAACAGCCCCATTAAGTAAACAAACTAAGGAGCGCAATCCATTTAGCATGTCTGTCTTCATGAATATATGCAGAATATATGCTGATCATTAGAACGCCCACAATACTGGGAGAAGAAAATGCAAACATAATTCTTTAGCACACATAGTGTGATTTATCAAGACTAAAACTCAACTGCGGGAGCTGTTTTGCATCTATATTTGTTATATGTAGAAAGGACTTGCAAACTGCAGTGTTTCCCACACATTCATTTATTTGTGGCGGCCCGCCACGAAAGAATTACGTCCGCCACAAATTAAAAGAAAAAAAAAAAAAAAAAAAAAAAAAAATTAAAACATTTTTTTTTTTCTTCTCTCCAGCTTCTCAGGCAAATCATATAGTTGATGTAGATGCCCATATCGGCTGTTCAGATTTACTTTACAGAAGAGAAGTGTAGGATACTTCTCTTGTTGCCTTATTTGTATTTGACTTTATTAAATGTATTTATATTAGAAACACAACATGTGTATATAACAAAGGGTGCAAAGTCTGCAGGCAGTAGGAAACACATGGTTAAGTGTAGGGAGTAAAACTGATGGCAGTCTAAAGTTCAAGATTTTTGGAGCACTTTGTTCAGTGGATCAGATGTTTGATGAAGCTCTGTGTCTATCTACCAACACTACTGTTTTCTGTTTATTTGTTACTGACTGTGGCAGGACACCTCTGCCTCTGTTTCACTTTATGTTGCTGGTAAATAATATGGTTGTAGTAGTAGGCTAAAGTTAAATTATTTAGTATGCACTAATTAAAGAGGCAGAGCTTTGAGACATTTTAGCTTATATATTTTATAAGATATATTTTTTGTAAGAACCACAATTAATAAATATATTTCAGTGAATAACTTATTGTTCAAATCTGTATATGAATATGTACATAAAGTGTTGTAATTATATTGTAAAATGGATGGATGGATGGACGTTTAAAACAAAACTGTTATTATTAATTAGTAAGTATACATTTTTTTAGCCTTTTTAGAGAAAATCAAATCATTGTAGTAAATTATGCAAATTACGCGATTATGTCATGGTGACCACGCCCATAGCCACGCCCGTAGCCACGCCCCCACCGCCACAGGTATCTTGGCAGTTTATGGGAAACACTGAACTGGCAGATGTGCAGAAATGGTTGTGGGAAAATGGCGATCGCGATGCAGCCCCGTCCAATCTATGCTGATCAACATATATGGACTGTGAAAAATAAACATTTTAGACGTACTGTCTATTCAGCAGCAATATCGTTTTATAATTTTATAGCTGCTGGATGACTTAAGGGGCTGATTAAAATGAATTCAACTGATGGGTTTTGGTGTCTGCTGGCATTCTTTTAATGACGTTCATTTTTTCATGTATATAATAAATACTTATTGCAATATGCATTTTCTTGCGTCCGGATCACACGCTGGCAGTGAGTGGCAACCCCTCTCATGTATGTGAGTTCCATTGTAGATCGCACTGCAAGACTGCTCCTAAAATGCCCAGAAAAAGTGGTACATTTGCGCTGCATGTTTCAAAACCAGCAGGTAGGAGCATGGTAACATGAATGTGCAGTAAATGAGTGTCTCCATGGTACACGCAAAAACCTCATTTAAATAAGGCAGTCTGCACAAGTTATCAATTGTACACACAGTCTTAGTAGATCACAAGCTACACGCCCACTAATAGTTCACACAATTATATAGTTTCTCCACGTTGTTAGGCGCGTGTTATTTGGATCTTAGTAGATCAGGCTAAAAGTCGCTAAAGTGCTACGACTTATTGTCTGGCAATAAGTGTGTTGTCAAGCTGCGTTATGCCAGAGCTGCAGTTATGCTACACTGCCACACTTCCATTATTATTTGTTTATGAGCGAGGGCAAACCGGAAATAACAAATTTCGCATTCATGACAGGCCTCCATGCATAAGTAGAGATGTCCGATAATGGCTTTTTTGACGATATCCGATATTGTCCAACTCATAATTACCGATTCCGATATCAACCGATACCGATATATACAGTTGTGGAATTAACACATTATCATGCCTAATTTTGTTGTGATGCCCCGCTGGATGCATTAAACAATGTTACAAGGTTTTCCAAAATAAGAGAACAACTTCAACTCAAGTTATGAAAAAAAGTGCCAACATGACACTGCCATATTTATTATTGAGGTCACAAAGTGCATTCTTTTTTTTAACATGCCTCAAAACAGCATCTTGGAATTTGGGACATGCTCTCCCTGAGATAATCCTGATACCCACTACAACTATGGGAAATACTACACTTTGACTTTCACAAAGTGCATTATTATTATTATTTTTTTAAACATGCCTCAAAACAACAGCTACAAAAAGCATGAAGGCACACAGCTTCAGTCCAGAGTATAGTAATAAGTATTAATAAAGTAATAAGTACTTTATTAATGAGTAATAAAGTAAACAATAACATAGTCCTCCTTTAGTGCAAGACTGCCTGGCATACTGTATAACAGGAAATTATAAACTGGGCTCAATCTGCCCTGCTCTAACGTATTTGTATGAGTAACACAAATGTGCTGCAAGCTAGTGGTGAGTGCTTGAAGTGGCCTACCAGTCAGTCAGAGCTTCTGAAATGCAGCGTTGAGACAGGCCACAACTTGGGCTTTCGCCCTGGGGTGTTTTTTGTTGTATTTTTGTTTATTCTCGGCGGAGTCTTTAAGCGACAACTGTGTGGTACTACTTTCCATCCATCTTCCGCTTGTATTCATCGTGTATCTCCTTATGATTCTTGAAGAGGTGGGAGATTAAATTGCTCGTATTAAAGGAAGACGTATTGGTTCCTCCTCGCGTAACCAACTTTTTGCAGTCATTGCAAATTGCCAGTTTTTTATCCGTCGGACACACTTTAAAATAACCCCAAACCATAGACATGGTGTCGTTAGTCAGTCACCGAGCAAGCTCGCTTGATAGCCACGGCTACAGCACCGGCAACAACACACTCTTGTTGTTGTTATGCTCCGCTCGCGGCGGTTAGATGAGGTCATCAAGCGTCGCCAGTAAACCGCTCATGATGCAGTCGTGCTGCAACTCCTGTGTTGTGTGTGGGAGAGGGGAGAGGGGAGAGGGGAGGGGCTGCTGACTGGGAGACGCAACTGCTCTGTACTGCGGCGTTTTAAAAAGTCATGAATTTTTCTTTTTGAAACCGATACCGATAATTTCCGATATTACATTTTAAAGCATTTATCGGCCGATATTATCGGACATCTCTATGTATAAGCTATCATATGGAAACACTGGCAAATTGTTTTTAAAGCAGTAGGCTCTGACAAAAAATGTACAGTATGTGGTAGTGACGATACTGTATTTTGCGTGTTGGTATCGACTTGGTATTAAAACGTTTGACAACCAAGTGATGTTGACCCTTCTGGCTCTTCAACTCTTTTCTAGTTTAACTCAAAAGTGTTTGATGCGGTTGAAGGTTTGGGTTCTGTGACTTTTTGTGCATTGGTTGAAAATCATGATGGAACAAAAAAGGCCCTTTTCTTGACTGTTGCCGTAAAGTTGGAGGCACCAAAGGAGTGCCTTAGAAGTCAGGCTAGAAAGTGTCTCAGTACTTGTATACCTTATTTTTCGGACTATAAGTCGCAGTTTTTTTTCACAGTTTGGCCGGGGGTGCGACTTATACTCAGGAGCGACTTATGTGTGAAATGATTAACACATTACTGTAAAATATCAAATAATATTATTTAGCTCATTCATGTAAGAGACTAGACGTATAAGATTTCATGGGATTTAGCGATTAGGAGTGACAGATTGTTTGGTAAACGTATAGCATGTCCTATATGTTATAGTTATTTGAATGACTCTTACCATAATATGTTACGTTAACATACCAGGCACGTTCTCAGTTGGTTATTTATGCGTCATATAACGTACACTTATTCAGCCTGTTGTTCACTATTCTTTATTTATTTTAAATTGCCTTTCAAATGTCTATTCTTGGTGTTGGGTTTTATCAAATAAATTTCCCCCAAAAATACGACTTATACTCCAGTGCGACTTATATATGTTTTTTTCCTTCTTTATTATGCATTTTCGGCCGGTGCGACTTATGCTCCGGAGCGATTTATACTCCGGAAAATACGGTACCTTTACGCAGCCGCAGTAGTCTGATCTCCTGCTCTCTCTCCCCCAGAACTTGTTGAAGAACAGCCTGGTACTCTCGCTCCTTCTCCAGAAGCTGTTCCAGCAACCTACAGTAACATGTATTCTATTTCAGCATTAACAAGCCTATACTTGTTGATCAATGTTCCTAATCCCAGTAGACGCCAACCTGTTGGTCTCCAGCTTCATTCTGCCCAGCTCCATGCTCACAGAGTGCTGCGTGTTATGGGACTCGTGCGACACCGTGGAACTGAGCGTGCTGACTCCCGACGTGGCCACCGTGTCGTCGTGAGCAACGGCGGGAGGCGGCCGGCTCTGGTGGGCGGAGTTTCGCCTCTCAGGCTCGTCGTCGTCGTCCTGGTCCGCTGCGTCGCTCTCTGAGGCCAGGCTGAAGTGAGGCCTCAACTCTTAACACACACATACACTCTCATCACTTTTACTGCTGCCTGCTTCATAAAGCAATCAGTATAGATCAGGGGGGGTCAAACTCATTTTAGCTCGGGGGCCGCATGGAGGAAAACCTGTGCCCACGCGGGCCGGACAAATAAAATCATGGCATTAAAACTAAAAATCAAATACAACTTCAGATTGTTTACTTTGGCCAAAAATAGAACAAACACATTCTGAAAATATTACAATAAAAATATAGAAAAAAATACCAGCTGCGTTAAAGTTTAGATCCATGAAGCAAAGAAGAAAGTGAATGAATGTTTATAACTGAATATGTTTAAATCTGCATAAAAATGTGTTTTCTTTTGTATTATTTTTTTAAATGAATTAAGTAACGTTTATGACAACCTTTTTCCCAAACACAATATAGAATGTGAGATATAACAGGATAATGCATACATTTATCATTTGTTTTCAAAACGCTTACAAAAAAGTGGGACCCCATTTCTATGACTTGATAGGGTCCCTGGGACCCCATTTTGAAAATTCCTAGCACCAACACTGATGGAGTATTGGTGCGGGCTGCTTCTAATACTAATCAAATATCATCCCGGGGGCCATAGATCATTCATTCACGGGCCGGATCTGGCCCGCGGGCCTTGACTTTGACACATATGGTATAGATTAACTGCACTATAAACACAAATTGGCGTGCACTACTTGGCTACGACCAGCAGAGGCGCTGTTGATTAGAACAACGGGCGGGGTGGTAAGGTAATATATATATATATATTTTATCAATTTTTTTTTTTTTATTATTATTGTTGTTTTTTGTCATAAAAAATACAATAATGTGTGCTTACGGACTGTATCCCTGCAGACTGTTATGTAGGAACCAGAAATATTAATAACAGAAAGAAACAACCCTTTTGTGCGAATGAGTGTAAATGGGGGAGGGAGGTTTTTTGGGTTGGTGCACTAATTGTAAGTGTATCTTGTGTTTTTTATGTTGATGTAATAAATGACATTTTTTATTTTTATTTTTTAATTTCTTGTGCGGCCCGGTACCAATCGATCCCCGGACCGGTTTCGGGCCGCGGCCCGGTGGTTGGGGACCACTGAGCTAGGTAACGTCAGCGTAGAACTCTGCTATGGCACAACTCTGCTGAAACAGGAGTTCAGCACATTCATAAAGAGACTCTCCCATCTCATTAATAAAATACAATTAAACAAATGTCCCTGGTATTACAGGAAGAAGCTTCTTGTACTATAAAATGCCATTTTATGGTATAGTAAAATAAACCAGAACCTCCAGGAATTTACAATGTTACGATTGCATCAATTCACGCA
This sequence comes from Entelurus aequoreus, assembly GCF_033978785.1. NCBI lineage: Eukaryota > Metazoa > Chordata > Actinopteri > Syngnathiformes > Syngnathidae > Entelurus > Entelurus aequoreus. The sequence goes on along the minus strand of NC_084753.1, from coordinate 19,817,340 downwards.
AATTCCGAAACTTCCACATAGGTTTAACATGTCTCACGGCATGAATAATATGGTGCGTTCAAGTACCGTCAACACAAGTGAGAAATAGTAATGCTTAACTAAACACACGAATGAAAACAAAACAGCATGAAGAAGACAAAATAACAGTACATAATTTTTCAAATAAAATAATCTTGCTTTTTTTCTTAAACAATTACCGTAATTTCCGGACTATAAGCCGCTACTTTTCCCCCTCGTTCTGGTCCCTGCGGCTTATACAACGTTGCGGCTTATTTACGGCCTGTTCTTCTCCGACACCGACGAAGAGGATTTCGGTGATTTTAGTACGCAGGAGGAAGACGATGACACAATGATTAAAGACTGACTTTTCATATACCGGTAGGCTGGTTATTTTGATAACGTACATGCGAGCACTTCGTATTACTTTGCACCGTTGTATTATTTGTACTCTGCACGAATGCTGTTCGCCATGTCAAAGATGTGAAAGTTTGATTGAATGATTGAAAGATTTATAGTTAATAAATGGGACGCTTTGCGTTCCCAAACAGTCATCTCTTTCCCGACAATCCCCTCCGTGGTAGCAGGAACCCCTATATACTATGCTAATTACACATCAAAACCCTGCGGCTTATAGTCGGGTGCGGCTTATATATGGAGCAATCTATATTTTCCCCTAAATTTAGCTGGTGCGGCTTATAGTCAGGTGCGGCTTATAGTCCGGAAATTACGGTATAAGCTTTTACTTAAAGTTCACTGTAGGTATTTAAGAAAGTATTTAAAACATCTTTTTTTATTTGCTTCTCTCAAACAACAAACAACAGTTAAAACATCATTACTGTATTTGTTTCCAAAACTTTGCTCACATTTATGTATACATTAAAGTATATTTCTTAACTTGTCTTGAAGTCCTGAGCTTCTTAGTGCTAAGGTTACAAAACACACTTGGACCCCGACTTAAACAAGTTGAAAAACTTATTCGGGTGTTACCATTTAGTGGTCAATTGTACGGAATATGTACTTCACTGTGCAACCTACTAATAAAAGTCTCAATCAATCAATCAAACACTGAAAACATCTGTGAGAAATTCATAAAAATTACACGCTGATGCAATTTAACTGAAAACGATACGCCTCAAACCCTCCCACTTCTTGAAAATCAGGCATTTTAGGCCACGACATTCACAAAAAAAGCCAGCAAAATCGTGTAAGGAATTACATTTTTTTTTTTTTTTTACCATGTGTTGCATTTTTCATGTTACACTTAGTTTATAGTGGCCCCTTGTGGTCCTTCCTTCATCTACAACTGTTAGCAGTTTTTATACTACCTTTGTCACTCAGATTTAGGATGGGTACCTTTCACATCCATCATGAATCCTCATAATTAAATTCGATACTCAGTTGTACCAATTTTTGGTACTTTTGTGTATGTTCAAATAGGTTAATAATTGTTAATTGTTTAAAAAAAAAATCAGTATTATAATATGTAATATTGATTTAACATTTAACACTGAACAGTGCGGTCTAGTTATCTAGTTTGTAAGTACTGTATTATGTAGTAGACTTTGCATGCAGTTGCAATACCGAGACGTTCGTGTATGATGTGCTGCCTTAGCCAGGAAGTAGTCTTTGCCATTAAGCTGAATGTGCTAGTCTTTTCTTTTGTTGAGCCCTAGAAAGTGCTTGTACTGTAATTATTGTAACTATTGCCCACCTGCTGTTTGATTGAAATGTGCATATTAGTTGTAGTTTTCATTACCAAATTTGGAGGTGTTGAAATCGATCCATCCATCCATTTTCTAACGCTTGTCCCTTTAGGGGTCGCGGGGGGTGCTGGAGCCTATTTCAGCTGCATTTGGGCGGAAGGCAGGGTACACCCTGGACAAGTCGCCACCTCATTGCAGGGCCAACACAGATTGACAGACAACATTCACACTCACATTCACACACTAGGGACCATTTTAGTGTTGCCAAATCGCCATGCAAAATCGCTAATGCTAACCTTTAGCATGTCTATGGCAAATCCAGTGTAAACTAGATTTGAGCTAGCGCATTTGAAAAAAGTGGACCCTTATTTTACTTTTGAGCTCCTTCTTCTTGCTCGGTTGGCATTGAAAATTGTAACATTATTTAAAGCCAGTCTGGCTGAGTCCTCTCTAAGTGTTGACTGTTTGTTTCTCGGCAAAGTGCTTGAACCGGCGCCGAGTTTGCAAAGTATCAAAATACGACACCATTTGATTTTATGTGACTTGGTACCCGGAAGTACTGACGGACTTCTGTCGGTATCAATAAAAATACTGAATTCAGTACTCATCCCTACTAATATTGGAACAAGCAGATTATTTCTACATGCTGCATTGCTAATGTTCTTAAAAAGAAGACACATAGTCAATATTGTTTGTAAACATTCTATTTTTTTTTCCCCCGCCAAAAGTCTAACTTAAAAATGGTTTATTATTGCTTTTTACTTAATAATAGAAACAGGAAGCAGAAATCTTAGTGAAACACACATTTTTTGCAACAGTCCACTTGCGTTGGGGCCAAATGGTGCAATAACCAACAACTTCCAGCAGATGGTACTGCACCTACAGGACTGGAGTGGAACAAATATGATTGTAATTCATATCATGGACAATACAGTAGTTTCCACTCCGATTTTATGATATTTTGATGGCCTATAAATAATTTAATCCCCAAAAACACAATCTTCATTCTTATTTTTGTCACTTTTTAACACACTAAAGCCTTCCCAAAAGGCGTATTGTAAGTCAAATTGTACAAACCCCGTTTCCATATGAGTTGGGAAATTGTGTTAGATGTAAATATAAACGGAATACAATGATTTGCAAATCATTTTCAACCCATATTCAGTTGAATATTGTACAAAGACAACATATTTAAAGTTCAAACTGATAACCTTTTTTTTTGTTGCAAATAATCATTAACTTTAGAATTTGATGCCAGCAACACGTGACAAAAAAGTTAGGAAAGGTGGCAATAAATATTGATAAAGTTGAGGAATGCTCATCAAACACTTATTTGGAACATCCCACAGGTGAACAGGCAAATTGGTTGTGCGGGTACTAGACTGGCCTGCCTGTAGTCCAGACCTGTCTCCCACTGAAAATGTGTGGCGCATTATGAAGCCTAAAATATTACAACGGAGACCCCCGGACTGTTGAACAACTTAAGCTGTACATCAAGCAAGAATGGGAAAGAATTCCACCTGAGAAGCTTAAAAAAATGAATGTGTCTCCTCAGTTCCCAAACGTTTACTGAGTGTTGTTAAAAGGAAAGGCCATGTAACACAGAGGTGAACATGCCCTTTCCCAACTACTTTGGCACGTGTTGCAACCATGAAATTCTAAGTTAATTATTATTTCCACAAAAAAAATAAAGTTTATGAGTTTGAACATCAAATATCTTGTCTTTGTAGTGCATTCAATTGAATATGGGTTGAAACGGATTTGCAAATCATTGTATTCCGTTTATATTTACATCTAACACAATTTCCCAACTCATATGAAAACGGGGTTTGTAGATAAGGCGGCAGTGGCAGCCTTAAAGGGACAATGATCGTTCAATTAGGTGAGAGTGATGTTGTTACCTGGCACCAATATTGTGATGGCGGTCTGCACTGCTTTACGGAGGATGTTGTCCAGCGCAAACATCCAGTGAGGCTTGATGTTGTGGTTTCGCAACACTTTGTTCACCTGAAATAGCAATGAAATAGTTTTATGAGAGTCTTTGAACTATAAACTGTGAGCTATTAGCTTGGCTTTTTTCCTCTACTTTCTTAAACCAGTAGGTGGCATCAAAGAGCCACCTTCCTGCAGGATTACACAATGGCTTCCCAGACAGTGTGAAAACATCCACTTATGTCATTTCACTGGCAGTGCTGCTTCTAAATGCACACTGACCTTTTTTCCTTAACAGGATGGGCCATTATTACTGACGGAGAACCCTTTGTATTGTCTCTTTAAGGGCTATTTTGAAATTTATCTGGCTGACTTCAAGGCTGAAACATGGCAGCATGCTGGTGTAAAATGACAATTAGTGAAGCCTACAAACGTGGACTAGTTAAATCTAATTGAGGTCTTCACTGCTGCCTCCACTTTGATACTTACAGCATCCTGGAAGCCGAACAGTACGACCTGCAGCTGGCTTATGGCCGTGCTATCGAAATCCAGCTCCAGCTTGAGTTGAGACAACGTGCGGGCAATGATTTTCCTGTCGGCCATGCGGACAAAGTCGGCCAGGCTGACCACCAGAGTGGAGATGTGCTGAGGCTTCAGCTTCATTTCCTCCGATCCCTAGAGGTTCGATGATGATGGGGAGGAGGCAGAGGGAATTAGTTTTCTCAGTGTAGCAATACAAGCGCCTATGTCTCATAGCACACCTGTGTGAGGGCCTCCGTCAGGTTGGCCACCACCTTGTCCAGGTCCTCTGTGAGGATGTGGTGCAGGGTGGCTCGCCTCTCGCTGTCCTTCTTCAGCATAAAAAAGCCTGAATCCTTCTCCTCGGGCGATGGGGGGGCACTGTGGTCCTCAAAGTTCTCGACCGGGATGCTGAAACATGAAAGTGTTAATTAAGTTTAGTTAAAGTTAAAGTACCAATGATTGTCACACACACACTAGGTGTGGTGAAACGTGTCCTCTGCATTTGACCCATCCCCTTGTTCACCTCCTGGGAGGTGAGGGGAGCAGTAAGCAGCAGCGGTGGCTGCGCCCGGGAATCATTTTTGGTGATTTAACCCCCAATTCCAACCCTCGATGCTGAGTGTCAAGCAGGGAGGTAATGGGTCCCATTTCTATAGTCTTTGGTATGACTCGGCCGGGGTTTGAACTCATGACCTACCGATCTCAGGGCGGACACTCTAAACCAGTGGTTCTTAACCTTGTTGGAGGTACCGAACCCCACCAGTTTCATATGCGCATTCACCGAACCCTTCTTTAGTGAAAAATAAAATGTTGTTTTTATTCAAATTCAAGACAAAGTTATATGTTTTTGGTAACACTTTAGTATGGGGAACATATTCTAAGTAACAAAGACTTAATTTAGAGTTTTTTTGGACACTAGGGGAACATATTCTAAGTAACACAGACTTAATTTGGAGTTATTTGGTTAGGGTTAGAGGGTTAGGGCCAGGGTTAGAGGATTAGTGTTATAATAAAGCCATGCCGAATAAGGAATTAATAAGTACTTAATAATGACTAGTTAAGAGTCAATATGTTACTAATTTGCATGTTAATAAGCAACTAATTAATGGCGAATATGTTCCCCATACTTAAGTGTTACCATGTTTTATTACTGGTGCACAAAATGAACCGTGCATGAACATCACCTTGTTCAAAGAACAAAACCAACACAGTGCATAAACTCACAACAAACTACACACCTGCAAATCAGTGTGACTTCTGCTGTTGCCGTATCCGTAATACGCCGATAGGGAGAAGTTTTTATTTACACGATGAGTCGGGTGTGTCTTGACCTCCGCCGAACCCCTGAGCCCGACTCCCCGAACCCCAAGGGTTCCATCGAACCCAGGTTAAGAACCACTGCTCTAACCACTAGGCCACTGAGTAGTAATATCTATAAGCTTAAAAAAATGCCTTGAAAATTCAAGATGAGTCACGTGAACTGCGCTTAGAAGATGACCACAATGTATACAATTGTATACAAACGTTTTCAAATTATGTCAATTAGTGTCAGGTTTGTTATCTGTTCAAAAAAATGTTTTGTTTGCTTCATTTTATGGGAAATTCCTTGAAAGGAGAAACAAAACATAACAAACCTATGCTGGTAAAAACCATGAAATTCTGCACGATCTTATTAGACAAAAGCAGTAATTAGTAGGGACGTGCCGATTGATCGGCCACTGATCAGTATCGGCCAACTTTCATGAAAAAGTAAGTGATCGCCATTGCCAATTAATGTATTTTAATGCCCATCACAAACACCCTCTATCCCCTATGGCTGACGCAGTGTTTATTTTTAGCGTGACGGCTGACAAGCGACTAGCAGCTAATTGTGTGGAGCGCTCCCCTAAGCTAATAATAATCACCTCCATCACGGCAAATAAACTGCATTTCTTGTATTTCAATTACCATTTTTACTGGAGGACGAGGCTAAACACAGAGAACAAGCCTGGAGCAGGCATGCTAAAAGCTAAGATAACTGCTAAGCGATCTTGAAACCACACCATGAATGAGAGTCTCTCTCTCTCTCTCCCGAGAGGATAATATAACAACTGTTGGTGTGTCAGCGTTGTCACAGTCAGCACACGTTTTCAATACCAAGGATAATGTCAGTATATGACCGATACTAAAGTGATTAGCTCGATATTTTCTTTTTTTTTTTAAAATATTTTTTTGTAGTTTTTGTTAATGTTAACAAACTCAGGGAACAATTCCCTGGACACAGGAGGATTTAGAGGGCAAAAACTAAAGGATTTAAATGAGTCGTCAATAGTACGGTAGTTAGATTATTATTTTTTTAGTTATCGTGTACTATTGACTTTGTTTAGTTCAAACAATGTACGTAATAAAAGAGAACAGGGAACTAGTTTAAATATTCTGTTTATATTGTTAAACTGTCAATAGCACTCACCATAAATAAATTGAAAACTTTAGCTAATACATGGGATCGTGTCAGTGTTGGTATCGACTGATCTCATTCACGGATGATCGATATCGGAATCAGCAGCAAAAATCCCTGATCGGAACATCCCTAATAATTAGTGAGTTAGTGAAGTAAATTACATTTATATAGCGCTTTTTCTCAAGTGACTGAAAGCGCTTTACATAGTGAAACCCAATATCTAAGTTACATTTAAACCAGTGTGGGTGGCACTGGGAGCAGGTGGGTAAAGTGTCTTGCCCAAGGACACAACGGCAGTGACTAGGATGGCGGAAGCGGGGATCGAACTTGCAACCCTCAAGTTGCTGGCACGCCCGCTCTACCAACTGAGCTATACCTAATATATATAATTAGGTTTCTTGATGTTGAATATGATGAATAGAATTAGGGCTGTCGAACGATTCAAATATTTAATCATGATTATTTGCGTTTTGCACATAATTAATTGAAATTATTCACAATTAGAAGTGCTTTTTTTATCTCTAATAAGTGTACCTTATTAAAATGTACACCCAACAAGGTGTGATCTATGCAAATGTTTGTTTTTTTAAACATTATGGTTTTTTTTAAAGCGCAACACAATATGGGCACAAACAGACACACAAACACATTTTCACTTGGGGTCTAATCCAGTCCTTTAGTCCTTCCTCTTCTTCCCATTATGAAATATATATATACAGTAGGGCTGTGAATCTTTGGGTGTCCCACGATTCGATTCAAAATCGATTTTTTTTCAATTCAACACGATTTTCGATTCAAAAACGATTTTTTCACGATTCAAAACGATTTTCTAGTCATTCAATACATAGATTTCAGCAGGATCCACCCCAGTCTGCTGACATGCAAGCAGAGTAGTAGATTTTTGTAAAAAGCTTTTATAATTGTAAAGGACAATGTTTTATCAACTGATTGCAATAATGTAAATTTGTTTTAACTATTAAATGAACCAAAAATATGACTTATTTTATCTTTGTGAAAATATTGGACACAGTGTGTTGTCAAGCTTATGAGATGCGATGCAAGTGTAAGCCACTGTGACACTATTGTTAGTTTTTTTAATTTTTCATAAATGTCTAATGATAATGTCAATGAGGGATTTTTAATCACTGCTATGTTGAAATTGTAACTAATATTGATACTGTTGTTGATAATATTCATTTTTGTTTCACTACTTTTGGTTTGTTCTGTGTCGTGTTTGTGTCTCCTCTCAATTGCTCTGTTTATTGCAGTTCTGAGTGTTGCTGGGTCGGGTTTGGTTTTGGAATTGGATTGCATTGTTATGGTATTGCTGTGTATTGTTTTGTTGGATTGATTAATTAAAAAAATTAATAAATAAAAACATTTAAAAATAAAAATAAAAATCTATTTTTTAAAAATGAGAATCGATTCTGAATCGCACAACGTGAGAATTGCGATTCGAATTTGAATCGATTTTTTCCCACACCCCTAATATACAGTATCTTTCAAAAGGATATTGTATATTAGATTTTCCCCACTAATTCTCCCTTTGTCTCATCACTTGTTTCTCTGTCAGTATGGGTTCTGGCGTAGTTGCACATGAGTCATTTGCGTAAGTGTGTTTGGGGGCATGTCAAGTCCACCGGAGATGCAATTAAAAAACAGGAAACATTCAGTAGAAAAGGACAAAGTACCCACCGGTGCAGTCGTGTTGTACTTTAAAGCGACGTAATGACAGTTTGAATGGTGATGGCGAGCAGCAGTTTTCGCCGCCAGGCTCCACCCACTACAAATGGTGTGAACAGGTACTGACACATCTGGCGCTTCTGGGTGTCTTCATCGTCATTTCTACCAATTATGATCGATAACGGATTTTGTGGAGCAGAGTTATGGACATTTCGTGTTTCGTGGCAAACAATTAGATCAAAGTTTAGCGCCATGCTATGCCCACGTCTTATGGCGTTGGCAAAATTCCTTCGCAATATGTCGTCGCTCATCTGTTTAGTATCTGTAATTTTAACTGTGGCTCAATTGGTCAAAGCCCCTAGCTGGAGTCCATTAAAGTACGACCCCTGTTTTTGTTCGAAAAATGGCAGACGGAAACCAAGATGGCTGACTTGTTTGTTTTCAAATATGACTTCTTGAGACTTTTAAGTGCATCTTGTCATGATAGACATGTCCTGCTATTTTTGTGTCCATACGTGAAACTGGTGGAGGGGGCTATTTTTTATTTATTTACTAATTTACAAGGTGGCGCTCGTGAGCCAATTTTAAAATTGTGTTTTTTGGAACCCTCAAAACAATTATTGTGATGACAAAAAAGCAAGCTGAAATAGGCAACCGCATGTTCAAAAACAAGTCTAACTGTAACTCAGAGCAATGTTGATAGAAATAACTTGCCATTCAATATACCTTAGAACAGGGGTGTCAAACTCATTTTTATTGAGGGCCACGTCGCAGTAATGGCTGCCCTTCTGAGGGACACTTGTAACAGTGAATACAGTGTTGGTGCTAGGAATCTTCAAAATGGGGTCCCAGGGACCCCATCAAGTCGTAAAAATGGGGTCCCACAGTAAATTTTTGGGGTCCCACTCTTTTTGGTAAGCGTTTTGAAAACAAATGATAAATGTATGCATTATCCTGTTGTATCTCACATTCTATATTGTGTTTTGGAAAAAGGTTGTCATAAAGGTGAATAATGTAAACTCACTACACCGGTATGTTTTAGCGCTTTCATGGCGAGTTTATTGACAGATATAAGTAAGAACTTTATACTACTTTATATTAGAAATTGCACTAAAATATTTACTACTAAAACATTTTGATAGATTTTTGAGCGTCGTGTGTAATCTTCTATATTTTCAATGGGACATTTAAAATGTTGGTGTTGTTTACTTGAGACTTATCTCTTATGTTTGACTGCCATCTACTGGTCACACTTATAATTACACCCTGTACCAAATAAAATAGTGTAGCCCGAAAGACTTGGTACTGCAGGGAATTCTGGGTATTTGTTCTGTTGTGTTTATGTTGTGTTGCGGTGCAAATATTCCCCCGAAATGTGTTTGTCATTGTTGTTTAGTATGGTTTCACAATATGGCACAGGTTTATGACAGTGTTGGCGTTGTTTATACGGCTACCCTTAGTGTGACATGTATGGCTGTTGAGTAAGAATGCCCTTTATATATTTGTACATGGGATATCCTAAATCGAAATGTTCATTAAATTTGGCTATGAACATACAGAATGATAGCATTTCCTGTCATCTTCAATTTAAGGCCATTTTCACCCCTACCGATGCATCAAAAGCATCGAGGTGGGTAAGCTCAACTTTGGAAAACATGGTAAACAAAACGTCGGAGGAAAGCGATGATCGGTAAAAATTAATACATAAAAAAAAAGTGCCCCTGGACACGTGGACTTCCGGGATTTCGCGTCCTTTCTGGTTTCAATGCGTAAAAAGACACAAAAAGTGCGTTAACGCCAACGCTGGAATATACTGTATATGAAAATAAACATTTAATAGCCTTGTTACACAATATGCAAAGGCAACTGTTTTTGATTATTATAATATTAAAGTGTAGAACATATGCAATTGCATGTGCAACATTTTCCTGTCAAAATTAAAATAACAAATACATTTAGCCAGAAAGTGCTTTTTTTCCCCTAGCCTTTTGCAGGCCACATGAATGATGTTTTGGGCCACATAAAATATGTGGAGGGCCGTATGAAAATAAAGTGGCGGACGACATAAAATGACGTGGTGGGCCACATTAGAATTATGTAGTGTGCCATTTAAATTATGGCGCAGTCCATGTACAAATTAAGTTACATAGTTATTTGGCAAACCACATAGACCGATGTGGCGGGGCACATAAGAATGATGTGGCGAGTCAGATTTGGCCCCTGGGCCTTGAGTTTGACACCTACGCCTTAGAATATAAATGATTGTTAGTGTCAACATGCTCTGGCTCATTTTACCTGAGGAAAAGGGATCTGGGCCCCTTGACGTCGCGTTCACTGTAGCACTTGACGCTGGGCTTGAAGATGAAGGGGTTGGTGTTGAGGTCGTTGTCAGGGGAGACGGAGCCATACTCGCTGCTGCTGCTGGTGTCCTCCACCACCACCGGCACTGGCAGGGAGATGCTGCGGAGGTACTCTAAAGGACAAAGTGGACGTGAAAGGAAAATCAAGCAAACAATAATGTGTGATGGTAACGTCTAACTCCATGAATGTATACAGTAAAACGTGCAAGAAAAGTTACAGGTAAAGATCCACAGAAAAACACACTAGGAGGTAAGGAAGATCTGTTGATACCATAAATCTTGTTTCTGGAAATAGGTTCTTGTTTTAGATTTCAAGTGTATTTTTTCTTCTACTCAGTGGCCTATATATATATATATATATATATATATATATATATATATATATATATATATATATATATATATATATATATATATATACACACTACCGTTCAAAAGTTTGGGGTCACATTGAAATGTCCTTATTTTTGAAGGAAAAGCACTGTACTTTTCAATGAATATAACTTTAAACTAGTCTTAACTTTAAAGAAATACACTCTATACATTGCTAATGTGGTAAATGACTATTCTAGCTGCAAATGTCTGGTTTTTGGTGCAATATCTACATAGGTGTATAGAGGCCCATTTCCAGCAACTATCACTCCAGTGTTCTAATGGTACAATGTGTTTGCTCATTGGCTCAGAAGGCTAATTGATGATTAGAAAACCCTTGTGCAATCATGTTCACACATCTGAAAACCGTTTAGCTCGTTACAGAAGCTACAAAACTGACCTTCCTTTGAGCAGATTGAGTTTCTGGAGCATCACATTTGTGGGGTCAATTAAACGCTCAAAATGGCCAGAAAAAGAGAACTTTCATCTGAAACTCGACAGTCTATTCTTGTTCTTAGAAATGAAGGCTATTCCACAGAATTGTTTGGGTGACCCCAAACTTTTGAACGGTAGTGTATATATAGGCGGCGTGGCGAAGTTGGTAGAGTGGCCGTGCCAGCAATCGGAGGGTTGCTGGTTACTGGGGTTCAATTCCCACCTTCTACCATCCTAGTCACGTCCGTTGTGTCCTTGGGCAAGGCACTTCACCCTTGCTCCTGATGGGTGCTGGTAGCGCCTTGCATGGCAGCTCCCTCCATCAGTGTGTGAATGTGTGTGTGAATGGGTGAATGTGGAAATATTGTCAAAGCGCTTTGAGTACCTTGAAGGTAGAAAAGCGCTATACAAGTATAACCCATTTATCATTTATATATTTTATTGTGCATTTAAACATTTTAGTGTTTCAAAGGGCTGCACAAGCCACAACGACATCCTCGGCTAAGATCCCAAATCATATATACATATACATATGCATATATATATATGCATATATATATATATATATATATATATATATAGATGCATATATATATATATATATATATATATATATATATATATATATATATATATATATATATATATATATATATATATATATATATATGTATGTACATATATATATATATGTATGTATATATATATATATGTATATATATATATATATATATATATATATATGCATATATATATATATATATATATATATATATATACATATATATATATACATATATATATATATGTACATACATATATATATATATATATATATATATATATATATATATATATATATATATATATATATAAATACATATATATATATATGTACATACATATATATATACATATATATATATATATATATATATATATATATATATATATATATATATATATATATATATATACATATATATATATATATGTACATACATATATATATACATATATATATATATGTACATACACATATTTTATTGGGCATTTAAACATTTTATTTCCTGGGGCAGCAAATTGAATAAAGCATATTTATCATTTGGATTTCGAGCAAAAAAATATTTTTTAATTTTTTTCATGCAATGTTCTTGGAAAAACATAAGCGTGGTAGAATAGCTGGTGGATTTAGGGTTATGAGTTTATGAATGACTCCCCATAATTGTTTGGAGAATAGCGTAAATCCAACTCACCTGTGCCGGGGGATAGGGCTGTGGGAGAAAAAATAAAATGCATTAATAAGAGACAATAACAAGTGTACACACAGAAGTTGCTTATCTCTTGTGATCGTTTAACAAGCCAACAAAAAAGGCCAGAAGGTGAAGCAGACTCACAGGTGAAGCTACTTTTACTCCTCTTCTTGCGGCTGGTGACGGTGAGGAACTCGTCGGTGAGCAGGTCGTACGCGGTGGCTCTGCGGTCCGGGTCGGGTTCGAAGCAGCGCACGATGAAGGCCTTGGCCTCTGCAGACATGGACTCTGGGATCTCGGGGTGGATCTTAAACATTCCCACCTGCAGACAAACAGACACATACAACAACGCCTTCAGGGGAAAGTAGTGGGTTTTAGCAAGATAAATAACGGTCAAAGTTCAAGCAAGAGACTTCCTTGTCGTTACTGCCCAGGAATGTTGACCTGATTAGGAGGGGAACATTCCACAGGGATGAGTGAAGCAAATTAAAATACCTCAACCATGATTTATTATTTAAAGCATATCTGACTGTCCAATACAATGCAAGAATGTCTTTCGTCAGTTTAAGCTTTTCTTCTGTTTGCTTCAGTAACATGAGCCAAACTCACAGCGATTATGACATAGTATGGAATATTCCATGATTCACCCCCAGACAGGGTGTGCGCCCTAATGCTTTCCAGACAGCCCTAAAGAGCTATAAGGTCCTCTATGTCGCTGGCACCACGTGAGCAACACTTCATTTTATGGCAACAAAGACGCAGGCAAACATTGACGCACGTCATGTTTGTTTGTGTTCAAACAAACGTTCATGCGTGGACGGTGTTTGGGGTTTTCAGCCGGTGTGATCGCGTTACATTCGTTTTACACAAAAGCCGACGGCCTGATTTCATGTCGTTTCTTTCCACCAAGTCTAAAAGTGATGTTGTGACTTGGAAAACCAAGCAGAAGGCTAAAGAGAGAGGACTTTAGTGTATGCTAGCAACAGGGACATGCATATTAGTCCATTGATTTAAAAAAAACATGCAAAACGACATGCAGAAGACCTTAAGGTTCAATACTAACTAGTTTGATGTCGAGGGGAAGCCTAAGTTGCCAGGAATGACCCTTGCATTAATATGAGGAGACCTTTTATTCCCCAGACCCGTTTTTGGAAGAATAGTTTTTAATAAAGACGGAAAAAAACCTCATACCAGGTAATATTATTCTGATCCATATACTGTATTGACTTGAATGAACGACAACTCTAAATATAAGACGGACAATTTTTAAAAATCCATTACTGTATAACATACCGTAATTTCCGGTCTATAGGCCACTACTTCATACGCACGCTTTGAACCCTGCTTGTTGAACAAAGCTGCGGCTAATTTATGGATTTTCCAGGTTTACGAGTTTCACATGCCACCGATAAATTTTGCCTTGTGTCATCAGATTAATGGAATTCACGAACGGGTCACGTTAGACCAGTGATTCTCAAACTGTGGCACGTGTACCAGTAGGCTGACCATATTCTGAAATCCCAAAAAGAAGACACATATATGCGTGCCAAGGCGGGCAGCACGCCAAGGCCGGGACTAGGTGAACATTTGCCAATGATACTCGAACTTGCTTTATAAATAATATTTTTTTTTCAATAAAGCATTTTTTCTCCTCTGTTGACAGCAGTGTTGGTGCTAGGAATTTTCAAAATGGGGTCCCACAGTAAATTTTTGGGGTCCCACTTTTTTGTAAGCGTTTTGAAAACAAATGACAAATGTATGCATTATCCTGTTATATCTCACATTCTATATTGTCTTTTGGAAAAAGGTTGTCATAAACGTTACTTAATTCATTAAAAAAGATAATACAAAAGAAAACAAATGTGTATACATATGTAAATGTATTCAGTTATAAACATTCATTCACTTTCTTCTTTCCTTCATGGATCTAAACTTTACCACTGCTGGTAGTTTTTTCTATGTTTTTATTTAATAAGTTGTAGGTGTATTTATTTCAGTATAAAAATGTAAAAAGTGTTTTGCTTGGGTCATGAAATGATGATAATGGTGTGCCAGGGCATACATACATTTTATATTTAACGCTTAAATCTCTGGAATCTACATCAACTTCGGATCTATTCCTCATTTCAAAATGTTTTAGTTTTTTTTGTTTGTTTGTTTTCTGCCCTTTTTTGTCAAACAAAACTATGTTTTTATGACAAACACACAAAATATGCAAAATCTTCCACCAAAAATATTCTTCAAAGTGGAATATTCGTTGTGAAGTAATCGGAACCTTTGATAGGTCAATAGTTCATAATAACATTGATTTTGATTCAATTATATGTTTTGAGCAATGACAGTTTGAAAGAAAAAAAAACCAGCTTTGTTTTATTAGTCAACATTGCAACTTTTTTCTAAATTACATTTCACCTTTAAGCTTTTTTATTTCACTTTTGTTATGTTTATTTTAATAGTATTTTTAGAATTAGGCTGCAGTGTAGAGAAATAATGGCTTGGAATTTACTTCCTCGATTTTTGATCACGAGAATAAATTCAGTAACTTCCAGTAAAAGAGTAAGATGTTATATTTCACACAAGATTAATATTATTATTATTATTTTTGGTTTCAAACTAAATTGTGAGCAATTAATTTGTACCTTTTTGCTTTGTAAACAATGCTGTATTTTTAAGGCCATTGTGTGATCCTATACTAGTATAACAATTGTGTACAATTAACGTGGAGCTGTTGTTTTATTTTGAATGTGCTGCTATTTGTCATGTATGAATATGTGTATTCTTTTGCCCCAATGTTGTACATGCATAACAACGTTTTTGAAATTTTACACCTCTGGAGTAGTGCAGCAGCTAATGGATTACTTAACCCTTGTGTAATGTTCATATTGTTGTTACTCAGCCAGCGTTTGTGGGTCTGATGGACCCGTTGTATTTTGTGGCTTTTAATGCCTCACAATCAAACACTTTTATATTAAAATACTGAACAGATGTTTACCTTATCCCAATAAAAATCTGTTCAGTATTTTAACATAAAAGTGTTTGATTGTGAGGCATTAAAAGCCACAAAATGCAACGGGTCCATCAGACCCACAAACGCTGGCTGAGTAACAACAATATGAACGTTGCACGGAAAATTTCTCTGCCAGTTTCTGCATCCCACAGGGATTCTTCTTTTGTGTTTCTGCACCTGCGGTTCCCACACAAGGTTGCAACATTGTTTGTCAACACTGTCTGCTCTCATTTTCTCGCACATTTGACCCTCTGATGTTCTGTGTACCTACACTCTGTCCTCCTCCTGTCTAGGCCTGCTGTGTGTCTAGGCCTGCTGTGTGTGTGTGTGTGTGTGTGTGTGTGTGTGTGTGTGTGTGTGTGTGTGTGTGTGTGTGTGTGGTACACAGAACATCAATTTCCACACTTCTATTAGCCCGGGTCCAGTGGACCCGGACATCTTATATGTAATAGAAATGTGTAGGGGGGGTGTATGGTGTGTGGTCATTAAATATGTATTCTGATATATGTTCTTCACAGAAAATGAGCCAAAGTCAGTGAATCTCAGTTTGAAAAATTAATTAATTGTATCATTTTTCTTTTAATAAAAAATTTAAACGGGTTCCATAGAACCGAACATCTTTTTTAAAAAAAAAAAAAACTGAATATTTGGGCTGTGAATCTTTTGATACCAGACGATTGGATTTGATTGGATTCTTTAGGGTAACGATTCGATTCAGGATGGATTCTCGATTCAAAACGATTTTTGATTCAAAATTAATACCGTAATTTCCGGACTATAAGCCGCTACTTTTTCCCCTCGTTCTGGTCCCTGCGGCTTATACAAGGGTGCGGCTTATATACGGCCTGTTCTTCTCCGACACCGACGAAGAGGATTTCGGTGGTTTTAGTACGCAGGAGGAAGACGATGACACAATGATTAAAGACTGACTTTTCATATACCGGTAGGCTGGTTATTTTGATAACGTACAGGCGAAGCACTTTGTATTACTTTGCACCGTTGTATTATTTGTACTCTGCACGAATGCTGTTCGCCATGTCAAAGATGTGAAAGTTTGATTGAATGATTGAAAGATTTATTGTTAATAAATGGGACGCTTTGCGTTCCCAAACAGTCATCTCTGTCCCGACAATCCCCTCCGTGGTAGCAGGAACCCCTATATACTACGGCAGGGGTCACCAACCTTTTTGAAACCAAGGGCTACTTCTTGGGTATTGATTAATGCGAAGGGCTACCAGTTAGATGCACACTTAAATAAATTGCCAGAAGTAGCCAATTTGCTCAATTTACCTTTAACTCTGTTAATAGTAATAATTAATTATATTTATCTTTATATATATATTTATTGTGATTTCTCACAATAAATATATATAGAAACAGATAAATACCAATATGCAACACTTTATTTTTATATTTTCTCTAAGTGCACATTTTTCAAATTGAACATTTTCAAATGATCACTTCTAAGACAGTCTTGTGAAATCACAATATCCCATTTTAACTAGCTAGCCACTAACATTTTTTAACAAATCATGAATTACTTTGCACCATGTTTGTACAAATATTAACTCATGTAAAATACAAAAGTAAACTCTCAAATTTTTAAATCATGTCACACTTTGAACTGGACACCAAATCTGTTATCTGTTTCTTTGTCAGTTAGTGGGAAGCCTGGCATTGCATGCTGTTAACTAGTGTGTTGTACTCTGGTGTATAACTTGACACTGCAACTCTGAGTGAGTCTTGCAGATGTGCATCAGTGAGGCGTGTTCTGTGTTTGTTCTTAATGAAGTTCATGTCAGAAAAGGCTGATTCACAAAGATAAGATTTGTCCTCATTGTTTGCGGAACCTTCTTAAGGGGCGGCTTGGCGTAGTGGGTAGAGCGGCCTTGCCAGAAACCTGAGGGTTGCAGGTTCGCTCCCCGCCTCTTACCATCCAAAAATCGCTGCCGTTGTGTCCTTGGGCAGGACACTTCACCCTTGCCCCCGGTGCCGCTCACACCGGAGAATGAATGATGAATGAATGAGTTGTAAAAATTAATGATGGGTTCTCACTTCTCTGTGAAGCGCTTTGAGTGTCTAGAAAAGCGCTATATAAATCTAATCCATTATTATTATTATTATTATTAATCTTTTGGACATATTTTCACAGCAATCTGGCCTTAAGCTTAATTATGATAAATGTAAAATGTTAAGGATCGGAAATCTAAAGGGAACGTCCTTTCGAATGGAATGCAAAGTGACTGTTTTGTGGACTGATGGACCAGTTAACATACTTGGTGTTGTTGTCCCAGAAAATCTGGAAGATCTAGGCTCAGTAAATTATGATAATCGACTAAGAAAGCTGGACAAAAGTATGCAATTATGGAAAGGGAAATCCCTAACCTTGTATGGTAAAATGTCTATTGCCAACTTGTTAATTATTCCTCAATTTATTTATTAGTTTTTGTCATTACCAGCTCCATCACAAAACTTTTTTAAGATTTATGAGCGGAGGGTCTTCGATTTTGTCTGGAACGGCAAACCAGAAAAGATTAAAAGAAAGGTTTTGTACAAAGAGTATGAATATGGGGGCCTGAAACTTCTCAACCTTGAAGCTATGTGTCTGTCTTTAAAAGCATCAATTGTTCCAAAGATGTATTTAAACATTGAGTGGTACACAAATGTCCTGTTGGACAAAAAACATGTACTGTATCAAAATAAATTGTATCCTTTTTTACAAGTGATCACCTCCCAGAGAGTCTGCTGGGAAACATGGCGGGGTTCATAAAGGAAACAATCCACTCATAGTGGTGTTTTCAATTTTATGTGCCAGAAAAAAGAGACGATATTTTGCAGCAGTTAATATGGATGAACTCTAATATTGTAATAGATGGAAACCCTTTCTTTTGGAAAAATATGTTTGAAAGAGGAATCATTTTTGTCAATGATATTATCAATGAGAATGGTAAAATTATGAAGTATGATGAATTTAGAGCTATGTATGGTGATGCTTGCTCAAGCTTTTCATTTTATCAACTAACTGGAGTAATTGGGAAAAGATGGAAACAAATAATTAATTATGGAACTACTAAATTATTAGTTTGTAAACCTCTAATAAGAAATTCTAGTTGGCAAAAAGGAACTAAAATAAATAGAAAAATATATAATTTTTATTTAATAAAGAAATCTTTGAAGGCTGCCCCATACAACACAAATGGAAAACGGGAGGACTTTTTTGACTGCCCGTTGCCATGGGATGCCATATTCAAACTAATCTATAAAACCACTATCGATGTGCAAAATCGTTATTTTCAAATTAAAATTATTTATAACTTCTTACCCACAGGGAAAATGTTAAAATTATGGAATATGACAGAGTCAGATGATTGCCGATTTTGTTGTCAGGAGCCTGAATCCACCCTGCATTTGTTTTGGTATTGTCATATTGTGTCTTTGTTTTGGGTGGAAGTTGAAAAAATATGTTTAAGGATTGGTTTGTTTATGAAGCTTAATGTGGTTTCTGTTATTTTAGGAGAGTTCATTGACAATCATGATTTAGTCAATTTAATTATAGTACTCAGTAAAAGGTTTATTTTTAAGGCCAAAAACAGATATTCACTTAGTATTACTCTCTTTAAAACATTTATTCAGTATTTTCTAATTTTAGAAAGTTACATGGTTGAAAACGATAATGATGCCAAAAAACATTAAAAAAAAGATGAGAAGTCCTCAAAGGCTTATTTTGAAAGTATAATTATGTTTATAGATTATATGATATCTGTTGTTGTGTTCCCTCATTTGAGTGACCTGGACATAATCTGGACTGTACATAAATGCTTATTTTGAAAATGTAATTTTGTTTATAAATTATATGCAATCTGTTGTGTTCCCTAATTTTTTTCTGTGTACATGAATGAAGGTGTGTGTTGCTGAGTCCGACTTGGACATTATCTGGACTGGGCCTGGTTTAAAAAACCCTTTAAACAAATCTAATTTCATTGACAACCTGGTCTGTTGAAGATAAGGCCCTTTTTTAAAAAATAAAATAAAATAAGATAAATAAATAAAAAACATTTTCTTGGATAAAAAAGAAAGTAAAACAATATAAAAATAATTACATAAAAAATAGTAATTAATGAAAATGTTAGTGGACCAGCAGCCTATACAATCATGTGTGCTTCAGGGACTGTGTCCCTTGCAGATGTGTTGTCTATGTTGTGTTCAGGGACTGTGTCCCTTGCAGATGTGTTGTCTATGTTGTGAGAACCAGAATATTGGTAGCAGAAAGAAATAACCCCTTTTGTGTGAGTGGGTGTGGATGAGTGTGCATGGGGGAGGTTGTTTGGGTTGATGCACTGATTGAAAGTGTATATTGTGTTTTTTCTATGTAGATTTAATTTAAAAAAAAAAAAAAAAAATTTTTTTTTTTTTTCTAAAATTAAATTTTTTTTTTTTTTTTTTTTTTTTTTAAATTTTTTTTTTTTTTTTTTTTTTTAGAACAGGCCCGCGGGCGACTCATCTGGTCCTTACGGGCGACCTGGTGCCCGCGGGCACCACGTTGGTGACCCCTGTACTACGGTAATTACACATCAAAACCCTGCGGCTTATAGTCGGGTGCGGCTTATACATGGAGCAATCTGTATTTTCCCCTAAATTTAGCTGGTGCGGCTTATAGTCAGGTGCGGCTTATAGTCCGGAAATTACGGTACTTTTGTAGTAACATTGGTTGCCAGCTCTATGATTAATTACATTCCTCCAAAAAATAGGTAAAGAGCTCTGATACATTTCTATATTGCTTAAAAAATGTGCTTAGTAAAATTTTACCTAAACATTTAATAAAGTCAAATACAAATAAGGCAACAAGAGAAGTATCACAGCAGATATGGGCATTTACCTCAACAATATGATTTGCCTGAGTGGCTGGACAGGACAGATTTGAAAAAATATAAAAATAAATACAACATTACCGGTAATAACAAAAAAAAAATGTTTTTGATTTTTTAGAATCGATTAAGAATTGTTACAAATAAGAACTGCAATTAATTTGAAAATCTACTAAATAGGTAATTTTATAAAAATACAATAAAATTAAAAAAAATAACTATATACATTTTACTCTTATTCTGGTGTTTCACGCTATGACTGTAATTTTTTTTAACCTAAAATATTGTTTAAACACTTAGCTAAGCTACTATAGAAATTCAGTTATGTTGTCATGCATCAACATCCTAATGCACCAACATTCAGAGTAACATGTAAAGAAAATGTATGTTGTTGTTTTTTTTTACTGCAGATCTAATATTTTGTTAAAGTTTCTGTCCAACAATAGTTCCTGGCTGTGTGCCAACAACACAGAGCTAATTGTCTTCGACCTTGATTCAGAGCAAGTTAGAACGTGAATCATTGCATATTTGTGATGGAGCTTTGCAAAACAAGATGAACATGATTGTTGCAGTCTGTGGTATTTGGAGTTTTGGTTTAAAAAAAAAGAAAAGATGATGACTCCATGTGCTTTTATTATGGCTGCCTCAGCACAAAAAAAAAAATCTGCCAAACAACATGTTCCACTTTTGCATCAAGCCTGCTGGCGTCTCTCACCTTGAACATGGCAGCCTGCGGTTCTCCCAGTTCATAGAAAGGAGGTTTCCCCGTAGCCATCTCTATAATGGTGCAGCCCAGAGACCAGATGTCTGCAGGCTTGCCGTAACCACGGGGACCCTTGTCTATAATCTCAGGGGCCATGTACTGCAGGGTTCCTAGAAAAAACATACACAAATATAGCGTCTGTTGCATGCAATAGATTGACTACAAAATGTTACAATAAAGTCAGTGTTGGTTTGCAAACAACAAAGAACAGTCGGAAAATACAGGATTTTTTTGGTGGCATGGATATTGTTGAACTGCCATTTAAGTATATAATAACTATAGGGTCTAAAGATGGCGGCATGATATGAAAGTGCACTGCTTAAACTACAAAGGGGTGTATAAAATAAGCACTATTCTAATGTAAAAAAAAAAGTGCATCCCTGCTTCGTCTCTATTTTTATTCCAATGTGCACCAAATTTTCGCAGATTTTTACTATGCTCACATGCCAGCAATAAACAAGGATTCATGGATATCAGTGCTGTATTTCTTGGTGTAGTCCTGCTTAAAAGGGGCCTATGATGATTTAAATCTCCATTTGAAACTCTTCCTTGTGGTCTAAATTATGTGTAATTGTGTATGTTGTTGTGGCTTGTGCAGCCCTTTGAGACTTTTGTGATTTAGGGCTATATAAATAAAAATTGATTGGTTGATTGAATTGGATATGCTTAGGACCTAAGGGGTCGGCAACCCAAAATGTTGAAAGAGCCATATTGGACCAAAAATACAGAAACAAATCTGTCTGGAGCCGCAAAAAATTAAAAGCCATATTACATGTGTCATGAGATATACATTTAATTAAGAGGACTTAAAGGAAACTAAATGACCTCAAATATACCTACAAATGAGGCATAATGATGCAATATGTACATATCGCTAGCCTAAATAGCATGTTAGCATCGATTAGCTTGCAGTCATGCAGTGACCAAATATGTCTGATTAGCACTCCACACAAGTCAATAACATCAACAAAACTCACCTTTGTGCACTCATGCACAACGTTAAAAGTGTGGTGGACAAAATGAGACAGAAAAAGAAGTGGCATAAAACACGTCCTAGAAAGTCGGAGAAAGTTATACATGTAAACAAATTATACAGTGAGTTCAAGGACCGCCAAAATTAGTAGGACAAAACGGCGCTCGCCAAATACTCGAATCAGTGAAGCATGTTTAAAATAAACAGTGTGATTTATAACAATTAGGGAGGTTTGTGTCATGTTTGTCCTCCTACAGAAACCATACTAAAACAAAAAAATAGATTTTTTTCCTCTCATCTTTTTCCATTCTTCACATTTTTGAAAAATCTCCAGAGAGCCACTAGGGCGGCGCTAAAGAGCCGCATGCGGCTCTAGAGCCGCGGGTTGCCGACCCCCGGCCTTAGGTGTACATTTTGCTTACATTTTACTGCCCAATCACTTTTAGAAAGAAGAAGAAACCGTTTTTTGGATCTGTCTGCAAGAGGTTCGATGCTGGAGGCGTTCCCAGATTGCAAATGAAACCACTTCCCGCCCTCTCCAAAAGTACTTTTGAAAATGTACACTGTTTAAACATATATCCTGAAGTAGTCACTGCTATGTGGGCATCTCTATCCTCCTTCAAAACCGCAATAAAAGTTCACCTCCAGGCAGCTACAACCCTAAACTAACACCCTCCCCGGATTGCTAACAATCAAATGTAAACAATCAAATGCAGATACTTTTTCTTATGCCTTCCGATCTCTCTCTCTCTCTCTCTCTCTCTCTCTTTATGTCCACTACTTGATGTCCATATCCTAACCCCCCCCCTCCACACCCCTGATTGTAAATAATGTAAATAATTAATTGTGATTATCTTGTGTGATGACTGTATTATGATGATAGTATATATGATAGTATATATCTGTATCATGAATCAATTTAAGTGGACCCCGACTTAAACAAGTTGAAAAACTTATTCGGGTGTTACCATTTAGTGGTCAATTGTACGGAATATGTACTTCACTGTGCAACCTACTAATAAAAGTCTCAATCAATCAATCAATCAATCAATGTTTTTTGACAGACACGTTTGAAAATAAACTTCATAAACAGTGTTTAGATTCACCCGGCCACAACAATAGGTACACCTGCACATGCTCCGATCAATTCATAGAGTGCATAAGATAAGGTTCTTTAAAAAAAATAAATAAATAAATAAATAAGATAAATAAATTAAAAACATTTTCTTGAATAAAAAAAAAAGTAAAACAATATAAAAACAGTTACATAGAAACTAGTAATTAATGAAATTGAGTAAAATTCACTGTTAAAGTTTAGTACTATTAGTGGACCAGCAGCACGCACAATCATTTGTGCATTTATGTCACTGCATGTGGCACGTCGGTGTTATTACGCACATGCCAAGATTAAATTAAAATAATACTCAATCCGACCTTTTTCGGTGTTCATGTCCACCTCGCTATGATGTTACAACGTAGCCAGACTACAAAACCCTGCAAACAGAAGCCATCTAAAACTGCGTGCAAGCTCACGCCAAAATGCATGAAACCTATGATTTGATGCAATTGCACTGTTTAACACCAGCAACAACATTTTTAAGTCAGAAAAGACTAAATTCATCTTTAATAACGACCACACATATCAAGTAATTTCCTTTTAGCAGCCGTGCTAGCACATATCGACAGCTGTTAATGAAAACATTGTTTTACTATAGTCTGATCCTGGCTGGTCCACCAATGTGACAGAATTACTGGTAATGGAAAAAAAAAAAGTTTTTATTTGTTGACTGGCAAATTATATCCCTTATTAAGTTATTAATTGCCGGCATGAGGAAGTTTCAATTAGGTTATAAAAAGCTTATGTTGTTGTCTCTCTCAACAGTTACTTTAATCACAGTTCATTCCAGAAATAACCCGCTGAGCTTCTCATTAAACGGACCACTTTGTTCTAATAATACCATTCTGACTATTCACTGCTCCCAGGAGCTTGTGTGCTAAAAACAGGCGCTGGCACATTTATAGCAGACCTCGCCTGTGTGAAAAAGGAGCAGCCCTGGCTCCTACAACAGCACCGCCCTCATTTCAGGGTAAATCCCTTTCAGCTCCACTTCACTGTCAGGACCCCTAATGCAAAGTGACAAAAGTGTGCCGTAAGTGGTTTGAGCCATCTTTGTGTGGGTTCTCTTACTACTTGAAGTAACAATCACTTGTTTCTGTGCTGGATTATGCAACAACTATTTAACAGATTTCCATTATGGAACTAAGGTTTCTTCTTTAGTCAATGCCACAATCCTCTGCACACCTAAATCTGTGTATTAGTTTTTGCTAAATCCAGCATCCCAACAAATAGCAGCCTTCTTGTTTCCTTCAGAGTAGGGGTGTTGAAATAAAATCAAACAAAACAAGTAAAAATTTGAAAAAAAAAGCAAAAAGAGACAATGCAGTGAGGAAAAAAAATGGAATTTTGATACTGGTAATTAGGGGTGTTTCAATTCAACGTGAGGAAAATAACACGTATCAAATTAGTGCAGTGCTTTGAAATTACTTTTTGTTACGCAAAACATTTTGCGCCCACCCGAACTCCAACGCCATTATAAATAGTATAATTTGTCTATAAAAATGTTATACACCTCTGCATAACAGCATAACCTTATTAACATTAAAGAAAACAAAAAAAAGAAAAGAAAGCAAAAAAGAGTGGGTTAACCCTAACCCTAAAGAAAACAAAAAAAGAATTGAAGATCAACCTACAACAAAGAATAACTTTTTTAACACTGTTTTTTAGTCCGTAACAGAAAAGATTTATTAAGTGCACCACTTTGTCTGAAAAAAAAAAAAAAAAATAAATAAATGAAATCCCCGTTTATACTACAGTATAAGCAATTTTTGACCGACTTGGGCTACATGATGCTAAAAAGAAAAATTAGGTAATAATACATTGAAATTGATCAGCAACATTAAAGGCCTACTGAAACCCACTACTACCGACCACGCAGTCTGATAGTTTATATATCAATGATGAAATCTTAACATTGCAACACATGCCAATACGGCCGGGTTAACTTATAAAGTGCAATTTTAAATTTCCCGGGAAACTTCCGGCCGAAAACGTCTATGTATGATGACGTTTGCGCGTGACGTCAATGGTTGAAGCGGAAGTATTGGTACACCATTGTATCCCAATACAAACAGCTCTGTTTTCATCGCAAAATTCCACAGTATTCTGGACATCTGTGGTGGTGAATCTTTTGCAATTTGTTCAAATAACAATGGAGACTGCAAAGAAGAAAGCTGTAGGTGGGATCGGTGTATTAGCGGCCGGCTGCAGCAACACAACCTGGAGGACTTTGAGTTGGATAGCAGACGCGCTATCCGACGCTAGCCGCCGACCGCATCGATGATCGGGTGAAGTCCTTCGTCGAGCCGTCGATCGCTGGAACGCAGGTGAGCACGGGTGTTGATGAGCAGATGAGGGCTGGCGTTCTTTATCACCTCTCAAACATATTTAGTGGTACTATTTAACTTGCAAATCACCCGATCTCTGTCCCACCACCTTTTCCTCAGCTAGCTAGCTGCTAAGCTAGCGCGGAGAAAGGCAGCGCCGGTCAGAAGGTAAGTAGGAAGCTACTCCCGCAGACCGCGACCACTTCCCTGAGGACAGCAGGAACTTCACTCGGTGACAGAAAACACTGTGAGTAATGGCTTCCTGCGCGTCTTGCACCATACTCACGGAGAGGTTGGCTCTGCTAGAGGGCCGTGTCCGCCAGTTAGAGCAGAGTAATGTCGTAACTTTAGATGTTGCGGACACATCTGCTAGCGTTAGCTGTAGCGAGCTAACTAGCCCAGCTTGTAGCAGTCCTAAGCGGCCTACAAGCTACGGTGTACCGGTTGAGACGCATAATAGATTTAGCTCTTTAGCTAGTCCTACACCCCAGTCTACCGGGCACCACACCTTAGTCATAGGGGACTCCATCACCCGAAACATAAAGCTTAGCAAACCAGCCACAATAAAGTGTATCCCCGGGGCCAGAGCACCTGACATTGAAGCTAATCTTAGGGAGCTAACTCGCAACAGGCCTAGTAAACACGTACGACAGGCTAATCGCACCACTAATTATGCGAATATAGTTGTACACGTTGGCTCCAATGACACTAGAATGAGACAGTCAGAGATTACAAAGAGAAACATAGCCAGGACTTGTGATCTCGCCAGAAAGATGTCCAGGCATCGAGTAATTGTCTCTGGCCCCCTGCCTGCGAGAGGCAATGATGAGAGATATAGCAGATTAGTCTCGCTTAACAAGTGGCTTTCTAGCTTCTGTAGGCAACAGGGACTAACGTTTATTGATAACTGGCCCTCTTTCTGGGGCAAACCAGGCTTGCTGATGAGAGACGGCCTTCACCCTAACCAGGAAGGCGCCATCATCCTGTCTAGAAACATAGACTACTATTTAAGTCTCACTTGACTGACTACACTAGAGCAAGCCCGGTCACAGGCAATTACAATGTCTGTTAGTCCGGGTGAGGAGTCAGTTAAGCTAGAACTAGCCAGCGCCAGGCTGGATAATCCATGTACGCATAGCAATTCTCTTAGAATAATACACAATTCACATAATGTTTTTTCTGTTGTGTCTGTGTCAGAGGTGGACATGCATTCTACTGAGGTGGCAAATTATGATATGTCCAGTCTATTGCAGCACCAAGCAAACAATCGGAAAATTCCCGTCATATCAATTCCTAGATATGGTCGAAACTATTTAAAGTGCACTACGCATAATAAACGCAACATTGTTAATATTGCTACTACGGATAATCTTAACAAAAACTCGTCAAAACAGCCCAATACCTATAATATGGGCTTTTTAAACATAAGATCATTGTCTCCCAAGGCGTTATTAGTTAATGAGGTCATTAGGGACAACAATCTTAACGTCATTGGTCTTAGCGAAACCTGGCTCAAACCAGACGAATTTTTTGCGCTCAATGAGGCATCTCCTCCTAACTATACGAATGTGCATGTTGCCCGTCCTCTTAAAAGGGGAGGGGGTGTCGCACTAATATACAATGAAAATTTCAACCTTACCCCTAACCTAAATAATAAATATAAATCGTTTGAGGTGCTTACTATGAGGTCTGTCACACCGCTACCTCTCGAACTGGCTGTTATCTACCGCCCCCCTGGGCCCTATTCGGACTTTATCAGTGAATTCTCAGAGTTCGTTGCTGATCTAGTGACGCACGCCGACAATATAATCATAATGGGGGACTTTAATATCCATATGAATACCCCATCGGACCCTCAGTGCGTGGCGCTCCAAACCATAATTGATAGCTGTGGTCTTACACAAATAATACATGAACCCACGCATCGCAACAGTAATACAATAGATCTAGTGCTTGTCAGGGGTGTCACCACCTCCAAAGTTAAGATACTTCCATATACTAAAGTAATGTCCGATCATTACCTTATAAAATTTGAAGTTTTGACTCATTGTCAACAAGCTAATAATAATAACAACTGCTATAGCGGCCGCAACATTAATGCTGCCACAAGGATGACTCTTGCTGACCTATTGCCTTCGGTAATGGCACCATTCCCAAATGATGTCGGTTCTATTGATAACCTCACTAACAACTTTGACGATGCCTTGCGCAAAATTATTGATAGTATAGCACCGCTAAAGCAAAAGAGGGCCCCTAAAAGGCGCACCCCATGGTTTACAGAAGAAATTAGAGCTCATAAATTATCATGTCGAAAACTGGAACGCAAATGGTGCGCGACTAAACTTGAGGTTTTCCATCAAGCATGGAGTGATAGTTTAATAACTTATAAACGCATGCTTACCTTAGCTAAAGCTAAATACTACTCAAAGCGGTTATTCATCCTCTGCTCAAAAGACCTAACCTCGATCCTGACCTCATGGTAAACTACCGACCGGTCTCCCACCTTCCGTTTATTTCCAAAATTCTCGAAAAAATTGTTGCACAGCAGCTAAATGAACACTTAGTGACTAACAATCTCCGTGAACCTTTTCAATCCGGTTTCAGGGCAAATCACTCTACGGAGACAGCCCTCGCAAAAATGACTAATGATCTATTGCTAACGATGGATTCTGATGCGTCATCTATGTTGCTGCTTCTTGATCTTAGCGCCGCTTTCGATACCGTCGATCATAATATTTTATTAGAGCGTATCAAAACACGTATTGGTATGTCAGACTTAGCCTTGTCTTGGTTTAACTCTTATCTTACTGACAGGATGCAGTGCGTCTCCCATAACAATGTGACCTCGGACTATGTCAAGGTAACGTGCGGAGTTCCCCAGGGTTCGGTTCTTGGCCCTGCACTCTTTAGTATTTACATGCTGCCGCTGGGTGACATCATACGCAAGTACGGTGTTAGCTTTCACTGTTATGCTGATGACACTCAACTCTACATGCCCCTAAAGCTGACCAACACGCCGGATTGTAGTCAGCTGGAGGCGTGTCTTAATGAAATTAAACAATGGATGTCCGCTAACTTTTTGCAACTCAACACTAAGAAAACGGAAATGCTGATTATCGGTCCTGCTAGACACCGACATCTATTTAATAAGACCACCTTAACATTTGACAACCAAACAATTACACAAGGCGACTCGGTAAAGAATCTAGGTATTATCTTCGACCCAACTCTCTCGTTTGAGTCACACATTAAGAGTGTTACTAAAACGGCCTTCTTTCATCTCCGTAATATCGCTAAAATTCGTTCCATCTTGTCCACTAGCGACGCTGAGATCATTATTCATGCGTTCGTTACGTCTCGTCTCGATTACTGTAACGTATTATTTTCGGGTCTCCCTATGTCTAGCATTAAAAGATTACAGTTGGTACAAAATGCGGCTGCAAGACTTTTGACAAAAACAAGAAAGTTTGATCATATTACGCCTATACTGGCTCACCTGCACTGGCTTCCTGTGCACTTAAGATGCGACTTTAAGGTTTTACTACTTACGTATAAAATACTACACAGTTTAGCTCCAGCCTATCTCGCCGATTGTATTGTACCATATGTCCCGACAAGAAATCTGCGTTCAAAGAACTCCGGCTTATTAGTGATTCCCAGAGCCAAAAAAAAGTCTGCGGGCTATAGAGCGTTTTCTATTCGGGCTCCAGTAGTCTGGAATGCCCTCCCGGTAACAGTTAGAGATGCTACCTCAGTAGAAGCATTTTAAAACTCATTTGTATAATCTAGCCTTTAAATAGACCCCCCTTTTTTAGACCAGTTGATCTGCCGTTTCTTTTCTTCTCTCCTCTTCTCCCCTGTCCCTTGCGAGGGGGAGTTGCATAGGTCCGGTGGCCATGGATGAAGTGCTGGCTGTCCAGAGTCGGGACCCCGGGTGGACCACTAGCCTGTGCATCGGTTGGGGACATCTCTGCGCTGCTGACCCGTCTCCGCTTGGGATGGTTTCCTGCTGGCCCCACTATGGACTGGACTCTCGCTGATGTGTTGGATCCACTGTGGACTGGACTTTCACAATATTATGTCAGACCCACTCGACATCCATTGCTTTCGGTCTCCCCTAGAGGGGGGGGGGGGGGGGGGGTTACCCACATATGCGGTCCTCTCCAAGGTTTCTCATATTCATTCACCGACGTCCCACTGGGGTGAGTTTTTCCTTGCCCGTATGTGGGCTCTGTACCGAGGATGTCGTTGTGGCTTGTGCAGCCCTTTGAGACACTTGTGATTTAGGGCTATATAAATAAACATTGATTGATTGAATTCCAGACATTTAGTAGTAAATAGGTTAGTGTTTCTCATACCAACCATTGTTATCTGTTTGAGTAATTTCACTTGATCAAACATTTTACAATATAAAAAAAGTAATTTGTGCTGATAAGATATCAGATTATTATCAGTATATATACACGCCAATATCGGGGTCGTATATAAATAATAATGTCACCTATAACTAGGGATGTCCGATAATGGCTTTTTGCCGATATCCGATATGCCGATATTGTCCAATTCTTAATTACCGATACCGATATATACAGTCGTGGAATTAACACATTATTATGCCTAATTTGGATTACCAGGTATGGTGAAGATAAGGTACTTTAAAAAAAAAAAAAGATAAATAAATTAAAAACATTTTCTTGAATAAAAAAAAAAGTAAAACAATATAAAAACAGTTACATAGAAACTAGTAATTAATGAAAATTAGTAAAATTAACTGTTAAAGGTTAGTACTATTAGTGGACCAGCAGCACACACAATCATGTGTGCTTACGGACTCTATCCCTTGCAGACTGTATTGATATATATTGATATATAATGTAGGAACCAGAATATTAATAACAGAAGAAACAACCCTTTTGTGTGAATGAGTGTAAATGAAGGAGGGAGGTTTTTTGGGTTGGTGCACTAATTGTAAGTGTATCTTGTGTTTTTTATGTTGATTTAATTAAAAAACAAACAAAACCAAAAAAACAACCAGATACCGATAATTTCCGATATTACATTTTAAAGCATTTATCGGACATCTCTACCAATAACACAAAGTTGACCCTAAGTTCTATTGTTAAATATACCTAAATTCTGCTTTTAGCATTTTTTACAGAACAAAAACATCACCGTATGCTATTGACGGTACAATTTGCAAACCCTTGGTGACAGAAGTTTGGACACTCATGCCATAGAGTCAGGGTTATAGTGCGGGCATACCTGTGAACGTCTCAGTGCAGGGGTTAATTCCAGCCAAGCGCTTGGATGTGCCAAAATCAGATATTTTGAGCACGCCGCTGTAGGTGTTGATTAGGACGTTGTCACCCTGAGGGTTGAAAATACAGCAATAAGGGGTTAAAAAGGTACCCTTTAATGGTTTCAAGCCTTGTTACCTTGATGTCCCGGTGTGCAATCTGATTGTCGTGCAGGTATTTGAGTCCCTCCAGGATCTGTCGCGTGTAGAACCCTATGGTGGGCTCGTTGTTTTTAAGGGGGCCCCACTTGGATCTGAGCAGTGCAGAGAGACTCCCTAAAAACAGGAAGTGCAGCATTTAATCAAGTTGTTTTTTTTAAGCAACACAAATGGTCCCCTAACACGTCATAATCTTAGGAGAAAAAATGCTACACTTGACAGAAGATGCGCTCAAATCGTCGGTTTTATGACATCATGAAGGACATAATACCACTTCTGATCCAACACTAATTAAATTAACCGGCTCCATGCACGATAAGCCACCCACTTCACGCAGACAACTAAAAAAACAGAACGGGAAAAGGCAAAATTGATCATTTTATACAGTATGTCTTCAGCAAGTAGGTGAACCAAAAATGATTTAGCTATAGAAAGGTGACAGTAATCTTAGCACTTTAGCTCACATAGCTATGCTAATGTTGCTATCATTCTCAGAGTTTCCCCCAGAATACTTGTGGCAGTGGGGATGTGGTCACTATGACGTCATTGCATCATGTCCTTTTAATATTTGCACATTTTGTAGATCGCTGTCTGCGGATATATCTGGGAAATATTAAAGTTACGTGCACATTGCAGACATGGTGACTAGGCATAGGTGGAGAGCTAATGTTTTTAGCATAGCTCTGTCGAGGTCCCGTAGCTAAGTTAGCTTCAATGGCGTCGTTAGCAACAGCATTGCTAGGCTTCGCCAGGCTGGACAGCATTAACCGTGTGGTTACAGTTCCAGGGTTTGGTAGTATTGTTGATCTTCGGTCTATCCTTCCAGTCAGGGGCTTATTTATATAAATGATAAATGTGTTAGACTTGTATAGCGCTTTTCTACCTTCAAGGTACTCAAAGCGCTTTGACAGTATTTCCACATTCACACACACATTCACACACTGATGGCGGGAGCTGCCATGCAAGGCGCTAACCAGCAGCCATCAGGAGCAAGGGTGAAGTGTCTTGCCCAAGGACACAACGGACGTGACTAGGATGGTAGAAGGTGGGGATTGAACCCCAGTAACCAGCAACCCTCCGATTGCTGGCACGGCCACTCTACCAACTTCGCCACGCCGCCCCTATTTCCCCTGTTTCTATCTGCAGTTAAGCACGATGCTATCACGTTAGCTCCCTAGCTAAAGTGCTTCGCCGATGTATTGTCGTGGAGATAAAAGTCACTGTGAATGTCCATTTCGCGTTCTCGGCTCTCATTTTCAAGAGGATATAGTATCCGAGGTGGTTTAAAATACAAATCCATGATCCACAATAGAAAAAGGAGGGAGTGTGGAATCCAATGAGCCCTTTTACCTAAGTTACGGTCAGAGCGAAAAAAGATACGTCCTGCACTGCACTCTAATCCTTCACTCTCACTTTCCTCATCCACAAATCTTTCATCCTGGCTCAAATTAATGGGGTAATCGTCGCTTTCTCGGTCCGAATCGCTCTCGCTGCTGGTGTAAACAATGTGCAAATGTGAGGAGCTCCACAACCTGCGACGTCACGCTACTTCCGGTACAGGCAAGGCTTTTTTTATCAGCGACCAAAAGTTGCGAACTTTATCGTCGATGTTCTCTACTAAGTCCTTTCAGCAAAAATATGGCAATATCGCGAAATGATCAAGTATGACACATAGAATGGATCTGCTATCCCCGTTTAAATAAGAAAATTTCATTTCAGTAGGCCTTTAAAGTAAATAGTGGGATTCTATGGTGTGATTGTGTAATTTATTATAGCTGGTTTGGTTGTAAAACACATATGTAAATAATGGGGGCTAAGAAATGAGAAGTCTAGATGATTATTCAATCTTGAAAAAGCAGCACCACGCAGACAGTTAAGCATGTTTGCACAGTGATTAGGGACCGTCCTGTTATTATTTCCCTGTGCAAATACTGTGACAGGCGACGGCGGAAGCTTGCTTACCTCCGGGCACCTGCTCCATAAAGATCTTGATGAAGCCGTTCTCGCTAATAGAGCCCAGGTATTGGACGATGTTCTTGTGCTTCAGGTGCTTGTGGAGGGCGATCTCCTCATGCAGGGGTTGAGAATACCTGCAATGAAAATAGCAAATCAAAAACACATACCGGTACTGTATAGTCTTAGCAATAAAACAGGACACCATTTTTCTTTTTAAACACACACCGTTAAATAGCACCCTGTCTAAATTATTCACGCACCGGCTCCTTAACTCTCAAACATATGGTTAGCGGATCAGTGTGTCAGTGTAATCATTCTGTCCGTCACAGATGGAGGCCGGGAGTCTTTTCTAGAAGCAGTCCCTCATGTGAGATCAATTTAAAGTACACCGCAAACCACCAGACATGACACTCTTGTGTGCTTCTCACTTTCACTTTTGATGAGCAGCAACTAGGGTTGCCCCAATACCAATATTTTGGTACCGGTACCGAAATATAAACTGTATCTTTAAACTTTTTGATACTTTTCAAATTGTCATTATTGGCTTTTTTAATTTTTTTATTACATTTTATTTGATAGTGCACATACTAGACAACTTCTCTTTTTATAGTAAGTAAGCAAACGGGTTATAAAAGCTCCTAATTTATAAATACGTATGCAGTAACATATTGTGTCATTTTCTATTCTATTATTTTGTTAACATTATAAGGGACAAGCGGTAGAAAATGGATGGATGAATGGATTATTAATTTCATTTACTGTCCATATCTGGTTACCGTATTTTTCCAACCATAGGGCGCACCACATTATAAGGCGGACTGCCAATGAGTGGGTCTATTTTCTTATAAAAAACGCACTGGGTTAAAAGGTTCATATTATGATTTTTTTTTTACTACATTTAAAACACTTCCTTGTGGTCTACATAACATTTAATGGTGGTTCTTTGGTAAACATTTTGCATAGAATATTTTCAAGCCGCTTTCTGACAGTCTCTTGTGCCGTTTTCTGGGCGCTCTTATTTACGTGCCTCCACTTTGACTGCGTCTTCTCACTGTCATCTTTGTTGTACCGGTAGTTTTATGACAGATATAAGTTAGAACTAGGGATGTCCGATAATGGCTTTTTGCCGATATCCGATATTCCAATATTGTCCAACTCTTTAATTACTGATACCGATATCAACCGATACCGATATGTACAGTCGTGGAATTAACACATTATTATGCCTAATTTGGACAACCAGGTATGGTGAAGATAAGGTCCTTTTTAAAAAAATAAAAATAAAATAAGATAAATAAATTAAAAACATTTTCTTGAATAAAAAAAGAAAGTAAAACAATATAAAAACAGTTACATAGAAACTAGTAATTAATGAAAATGAGTAAAATTAACTGTTAAAGGTTAGTACTATTAGTGGACCAGCAGCACGCACAATCATGTGTGCTTACGGACTGTATCCCTTGCAGACTGTATTGATATATATTGATATATAATGTAGGAACCAGAATATTAATAACAGAAAGAAACAACCCTTTTGTGTGAATGAGTGTAAATGGGGGAGGGAGGTTTTTTGGGTTGGTGCACTAATTGTAAGTGTATCTTGTGTTTTTTATGTTGATTTAATAAAAAAAACAAAAAAACAAAACAAACGATACCGATAATAAAAAAAACGATACCGATAATTTCCGATATTACATTTTAAAGCATCATCGGCCGATAATATCGGCCTGCCGATATTATCGGACATCTCTAGTTAGAACTGTAAGAAATGGCAACATTGGAAGATGAATATCCCACAACAAGAGGATAGAGAAAAAGAAGGAGCTTATTGACTACGATGTAGGCTACAACTGCAGATGCACGCACATTTTCGGTACTTATGCAGATCCCAAATACATAACAGCAGGTACAAATAGGTAAGAAAAGTTGGCTTTACATAAAAAAGGCCAGATAATATGTCTCCTAATAGGTGCCATTTTGGGGTCCTTATACACACACCATAATAATTCCCGTATGTTGAAGCACAGTACGTCTGACTGCGGTAGCCGTAATGCTTCGCGTTCCATCAAGTGGTGCAGCTTCGTAGCTTACCAAAGTCA
Organism: Entelurus aequoreus; assembly: GCF_033978785.1. NCBI lineage: Eukaryota > Metazoa > Chordata > Actinopteri > Syngnathiformes > Syngnathidae > Entelurus > Entelurus aequoreus. The sequence goes on along the minus strand of NC_084753.1, from coordinate 19,782,078 downwards.
TACTAAACATTTTGACAGATTTTTGAGCGCTGTGTTTAATGTTCTATATTCTCCAAGAAACATCAACGTTTTGGTCTTGCTTGCTTACCTGTACTTGCTAGCGTCATTTAGTGAACAGGCTGCAGTACACACGTATCTCTTATGTGTGACTGCCATCTACTGGGCACATTTATCATTACGCCACGTACCAAATAAAATTGCTTAAAAAGGTCGGTAAGCACAACCAGAATTATTAGGTCACTAGGCGCATCAGGGTTATGAGGCGCACTGTCCATTTTTGAGAAAAATGAAAGGATTTTAAGTGCGCCTTACCGTCCCAAAAATATGGTACTTTTTGTTTAAACATGTTCTACCTACACTTCTGTTAAAATGTAATAAGCACTTATTCTTCTGTTATTTGGATACTTTACATACGTTTTAAGGTGATACTGCAAATTTGGATATCGATCCAATACCAAGTAGTTACAAGGTCATACACTGGTCATAATAAAAGTCCTCCTGTGTCCAGGGACGTATTTCTTAAGTTTATAAACAATAAAAAAATGAAAATATTTTGTGACAATAAGAAATATCCATGTAATCATTGTAGTATCGACTAGATATGGCTCTTGTACTTTTACTACTTATCTGAATTGATCCACCCATTTGTTTACATTCAGGAGCGCTAGCTTGCAGTTAGCGGTTATTATATCCTCCAGTGTGTAGTGAAGCATGTTTAGCTATTCCTAGTACACCAGGGAAGATAATTGTAAGAAATGTATATATAAAGGTTTATTTGAAATAGGGACAGATACAGAAACATAGACATCTGAAACAGTTATCCAATGTATGCATCATAGTGTTTGTAGCCAAAGCTAATTTCAGTGTTTCCCACACATTAATTTATTTGTGGCGGCCCGCCACGAAAGAATTACGTCCGCCACTAATAAAAAATAAATAAATTTTTTTTAATTTTTTTTGTCCTGTCCAGTTTCTCAGGCAAATCATATAGTTGATGTAGATGCCCATATCGGCTGTTCAGATTTACTTTACAAAAGAGAAGTGTAGGATACTTCTCTTGTTGCCTTATTTGTATTTGACCACTACTGTTTTCTGTTTATTTGTTACTGACTGTGGCAGGACACCTCTGCCTCTGTTTCACTTTATGTTGCTGGTAAATAATATGGTTGTAGTAGTAGGCTAAAGTTAAATTATTTAGTATGCACTAATTAAAGGGGCAGAGATTTAAGAGACATTTTAGCTTTTATATTTTATAAGATATATTTTTTGTAAGAACCACAATTAATAAATATATTTCAGTGAATAACTTATTGTTCAAATCTGTATATAAATATGTACATAAAGTGTTGTAATTATATTGTAAAATGGATGGATGGATGGACGTTTAAAACAAAACTGTTATTATTAATTAGTAAGTATACATTTTTTGAGCCTTTTTAGAGAAAATCATATCATTGTAGTAAATTATGCAAATTACTCGATGATGTCATGGTGACCACGCCCATAGCCACAGGTATCTTGGCAGTTTATGGGAAACACTGAATTTACAACACTTTTCCCCAACAACAACAACAACACAGATCCAACATCATTAAAATAAGAAAATAAAAAGAATAAGGCAAAGATGAGTCGATAATAATGATGATAGTAATAATACAGACAAAGTGCAAACTAGATAAATGCCAATAATAATAATAACACAGACAAAGTGCAGACTAGATAAAAACCAAATAGTAAAAATTAGTAAAAACTAAACATGGGAACACGATTGTTGCTCAACTAGCCACAATTGTATTTATTTTTTTAAAGTGACGAGTGCAGGTATACTTTTCAAAGTGTCAGGTAGAGAGTTCCATAGTTGTGGTCCTTTTATTGAAAAGGCAGTCTGTAGTAATGTAGATTATTTGTCGCCAAGGAGGCGAGGATAAGTGGTTTAAGAAGTAAAACACTGCGGAGGGACATTAGTCGCTAACTAGCTATGTTTTAAAGCGCCGCTCTGCAGTGTTTATAGCTTCACCTTTATCTTTTTTTTTTTAAAGCCATTCCCCCTCTTCTGTCTTCACACTGTTTCTGTGTGTGTTGACTCACATGCGCCTCGGCTCATATTACCAACAATGTCACATCATGTCGATGAAAAAAAAATACCGGTATTTTTCAAGGGCAGTATAGTACCTTTATCAATTCTTTGGTACTGTGCTACCTTATTATTACCGGCATACCGTACAACCTTAACAGCAACACAGATGAAAATGATATTTGTCTGAAACGTGGTGCTTTTGCAGCGCGATACATTAAGGTTAATGGACAGATAATAGGAGTACACATCACCTGCTGTCTCTCTCCGGTATCTCCTTGATGGCCAATCGGACCTGGTTGCTGAGGTCCCGGCCTGCATACACCACTCCAAATGTGCCTTTTCCAAGAACCACCCTGTCACCGTGCTCATCATACTCATAGTCGTACTAAAAAGACAAAGGCAGGTAACTTATGGTAAGTGGCTCCAAATGTGTGCATCATCCAAACACATTCTTCTCAAAAGGGGTACATTTTGTATTCTTGTCTATTTTCAGGCATAAAATAGGCAGTTTTTTTCCACCGAATTTTAATGATTCATGGCCAAGGTTTATTTGTAGAGCACATTTAAAAACAGCTGCCCTGATGTGTCTTACAGTTAGGTAAAAATTACAAAGATCAAACAATAAATCTCCTGCTGGCCCCACTATGGACTGGACTCTCACAATATTATGCTAGATCCACTATGGACTGGACTCTCACAATATTATGCTAGATCCACTATGGACTGGACTCTCACACTATTATGCTAGATCCACTATGGACTGGACTCTCACACTATTATGCTAGATCCACTATGGACTGGACTCTCACACTATTATGCTAGATCCACTATGGACTGGACTCTCACGCTATTATGCTAGATCCACTATGGACTGGACTCTCACACTATTATGCTAGATCCACTATGGACTGGACTCTCACGCTATTATGCTAGATCCACTATGGACTGGACTCTCACAATATTATGCTAGATCCACTATGGACTGGACTCTCACACTATTATGCTAGATCCACAATGGACTGGACTCTCACAATATTATGCTAGATCCACTATGGACTGGACTCTCACAATATTATGCTAGATCCACTATGGACTGGACTCTCACACTATTATGTTAGATCCACTATGGACTGGACTCTCACACTATTATGCTAGATCCACTATGGACTGGACTCTCACGCTATTATGCTAGATCCACTATGGACTGGACTCTCACGCTATTATGTTAGATCCACTATGGACTGGACTCTCACACTATTATGCTAGATCCACTATGGACTGGACTCTCACGCTATTATGCTAGATCCACTATGGACTGGACTCTCACGCTATTATGTTAGATCCACTATGGACTGGACTCTCACACTATTATGTTAGATCCACTATGGACTGGACTCTCACACTATTATGCTAGATCCACTATGGACTGGACTCTCACGCTATTATGCTAGATCCACTATGGACTGGACTCTCCCGCTATTATGCTAGATCCACTCAACGTCCATTGCACCGGTCGCCCGGGGGGGGGGGGGGGGGTCCCCACATCTGTGGTCCCCTCCAAGGTTTCTCATTGTCATCCCATTGGGTTGAGTTTTTTCTTGCCCTGATGTGGGATCTGAGCCGAGGATGTCGTTGTGGCTTGTGCAGCCCTTTGAGACACTCGTAATTTAGGGCTATATAAGTAAACTTTGATTGATTGATTGATTGATTATGTACTGTAAATGTTCCAATTAAGGCTTTAATTCAAATAACCACCAGGGTCTCTAATTAATGCAATGTCATAACAACAGTTGTGGCTGTAGGAAACCTCCTGATGTGGTTTTGATTAGCAAGTAGGCAGTAGCTGCATTTGTATATCATATGTGGTCAGCATCTAGCGGGATTAGCGATGCCTGCATGCGCTTTAAAATGTTGTTTGTACGACTCATGTGTGTTGCACTGTTGTTTACAACGAACCAATCAGTTGTATTAATTAGCAGAAGTGCTGAACAATTTATTATTCATATTCAAATCACATATTTGTATTTATTGCGACTCTAGATAGATTTTTTTTTTTAAATCAAATCGGAATCGAATCGTGAGCTGCTATAAGATTCCCATCCCTATTAATTAGGGGTGTACCGTTACAACTTTTTATTGGAGCCTCGAGTATTGGCCGATACTGGTATTGATCTGATTAAATATCAGCAGGAATTATTTATCATTTTATTATTTTGTGAAAAAGTTAAATTACTTAAAAAGAAAAACAACTGTAAGTATGAAAAACTCTAGCCTGTTCACATTTCTCCCTGCTTGGCACTCAGCGTCAAGGGTTGGAATAGGGGGTTAAATCACCAAAAATGATTCCCGGGCGCGGCCACCACTGCTGCCCACTGCTCCCCTCACCTCCAAGGGGGTGATCAAGGGTGATGGGTCAAATGCAGAGAATAATTTCGCCACACCTAGTGTGTGTGTGTGACAATCATTGGTACTTTAACTTTATTTAACCCTCTGAAATGGACTGTTTTTAAGTTGAAGTGGCGCAGCATTTGAATTTTTGGCGACATACATGGTTGTGGTTATGGTTTTGATTTTGTTCAAACAGGCATACAGTTACTATACTGTAGCGACATCACATTTATCTACAGTTACTCATTACAACATGTCCAACAAGAAGTAGGAAGAAGCAAAATGTATTTAATCCAAATCCATTTCATAGCAATTTCTTACACATTTGTTCGTTCACTTCCTGTGCTCGATTGGTAACACAAAATACATAAAGGAATACCGTATTTTTCGGACTATATGTCGCAGTTTTTTTCATAGTTTGGCTGGGGGTGCGACTTATACTCAGGAGCGACTTATGTGTGAAATTATTAACACATTACCGTAAAATATCAAATAGTATTATTTAGCTCATTCACGTAAGAGACTAGACGTATAAGACTTCATGGGATTTAGCGATTTATAGTGACAGATGGTTTGGTAAACGTATAGCATGTTCTATATGTTATAGTTATTTGAATGACTCTTACCATAATATGTTACGTTAACATACCAGGCACGTTCTCAGTTGGTTATTTATGCCTCATATAACGTACACTTATTCAGCCTGTTGTTCACTATTCTTTATTTATTTTAAATTGCCTTTCAAATGTCTATTCTTGGTGTTGGGTGTTATCAAATAAATGTCCCCAAAAAATGCAACTTATACTCCAGTGCGACTTATACCTGTATATGTTTTTTTCCTTCTTTATTATGCATTTTCGGCCGGTGCGACTTATACTCCGGAGCGACTTATACTCAGAAAAATACGGTAATCAATATAGTTTTCATGAATAATTACTGAAGTAAGTTGTGATTCCCATAATGAGTAACCAAAATAGTTAATTAAGTTAAACTCATGACACAGTAAATTGAATGATGCGGACACGTTTGTTACTTGATATTTTCAATACGTTCCCGCCTTGGAGACTTTGTATGTGTAAGTAATATAGAACTCAATTCATGTGATACTTGTTTGTATTGACAAATGCTTTTTGGACTGCAATATTCTTCAATTAAGGACACATATTACACATGTCTAGCTTGTGTGCTGTTGTGTGCTTGGCTGTTGTGTAGCTGTTAGCTTCTAGTAGTCTAAAGCCTACCATGGTTATCTTTTGTAAATTACTGGACTAAAATACAGGATATTTATTACACAAGTAAAAGTAATTTAAAACATTTGGTTGCACGAACAACACTTAAGACCTTCAGTATATCAGTATGTGGAATTAAATTATGGAATGGATTAAGCAAAGCAATCAAACAATGTACTAATATGATACACTTCAAGAAACTCTTCAAACTTAAAGTGTTTACAAAGTACAATGAAGAAGAACCATGACAAACATTCTCAATTTATTTCATCCATCCATTCATTCATTCTTAAAGTAATCTTACTTATCTCATCATATGAAATATGACTTACTTCACCAATTATTATTATTAAATTCTTACTATTATTTATTTATTTATTTTTATTGTAATTACTTATGGAGTTTATTGTGAAAAAATTGTGAACAGGAAGTGAACAAAAAGTTTTGCAACTGTTATGTAAAGAAAAGGGGTAGGATTAAATAAGCTCTGCTTCTTCCTACTCCTTTTCGAACATGTTGAAAAGAAACTGGAAATTGTGATGTATTATGTTGTATGCTTGCATGTTCGAAATAAACTCAAACTCAAACTCAAAGTGCTGCAGGACTGCTTGCATTGGAGCTTATATTGGACATTCTAGACCAGGGTTGTCAAACTCATTTTAGATCGGGGGCCACATGGAGAAAAATGTACTCCCAAGTGGGCCGGACTGGTAAAATCACAACACGATGACTTAAAAATAAAGACAACTTCAGATTGTTTTCTTTGTTTAAAAAAAGAACAAGCACATTCTGAAAATGTATAAATCATAATGTTGTTGTTGTTTTTTTTACACTTACATGTTGCGGTTAATAGTATTCGATCCTTATTTGTCGTTATTTATATTTTCTGAATAAATTATGTGATAATGTTCATCAGTCAACTCATTGGTGTTCATTTTCAATCTATCAAGATAAAAAAATGATATCAAAATCAAATTACAGGATGTTGTTTATGTAGTTTGATCATTTTCCTCAACTAATGTACTAACATCATGTGGTTTATTTTGTACATATGTAGCATCATCCACAAAGATACAAATAATTGCTATTGCGACATCCAGTGGACACATTTAGAACAGCAGTTTCCTTCAATCAAACATTTCAGGTTAATTTTTATACTTAGCAAATTGATCCCGCGGGCCGGATAAAACCTGTTCGCGGGCCTGATCCGGCCGTCGGGTTGTACGTTTGACACCCCTGTTCTAGATGCAAGCTAATATGATACTCAATAATAAATGATAAATGATAAATGGGTTATACTTGTATAGTGCTTTTCTACCTTCAAGGTACTCAAAGTGCTTTGACAGTATTTCCACATTCACCCATTCACACACACATTCACACACTGATGGCGGGAGCTGCCATGCAAGGCGCTAACCAGCACCCATCAGGAGCAAGGGTGAAGTGTCTTGCCCAAGGATACAACGGACGTGACTAGGATGGTAGAAGGTGGGGATTGAACCCCAGTAACCAGCAACCCTCCGATTGCTGGCACGGCCACTCTACCAAATTCGCCACGCCGCCCCTATAATAATACTCAATTATTAGATTAGGACACCCCTAGTATTAATGCTGACTGAGCAGTTTGCTCCTGACTGCTATTCCAACGTTGTGCAATATACAATACACAATAACAAGTGTGAGCGACTCACTTCTAATGTGTCCGCGTCACAGTCTCCTTCGTCAGGACCTCGCCAGGCCTCCTCGGTGATGCTGTTGACCAGATCACAAAACCTGAGAAAAGACATGCCATAAAATGTAAATAACGTTATGGTAACTATACAAATGAGACCCATTACCTCCCTGCTTGGCACTCAGCATCAATGGCTGGAATTGGGGGTTAAATCACCAAAATGATTCCCGAGCGTGGCCACCACTGCTGCTCACTGCTCCCCTCACCTCCCAGGGGGTGGAACAAGTGGATGGGTCAAATGCAGAGGGTAATTTCACCACACCTGGTGTGTGTGTGACTATCAGTGGTACTTTAAACTTTAACTTATTAGGGACCGAGTCCCTTTGGGACAGAGGACCCTATTGTATTTCTAGCGTTTTATTATTATACTGCCGCCTCTTTGAGCTGTAATTTGACCCTCTTAACATGCTTCAAAACTCACCAAATTGGACACACATCAGGACTGGCGAAAATTGCGATCTAATCAAAAAAACCAAACCCCAAAACTCTAAATTGCGCTCTAGCGCCCCCTAGGAAGAAAACACAGACAAAACTGCCTGTAACTCCCAGTAGGAATGTCGTAGAGACATGAAACAAAAACCTCTATGTAGGTCTCACTTAGACCTATATTTCATACACTGACAACCCCCAGCAAAAATAAACAGGAAGTTTGCAATTCCCCCTTCAAAACAAAAGTTGTGTAAAAACAGTCACCTTATTTCAAACATTATCTCCTGTGAGCGCGTTTGTCGTGTCGGCTTCAAATTAGCACAGGAGAGACATTGAACCCTTTTGATTAAAAGTTGATGAAAGAGTTTTAATTACTGCTCCGGTTTGGATTTTATGAGCCCTCAAAGTCGGTCCCGTCCATCGCTGCTTGCAGCTTTAATATTGTTTTTGACCCTTGTGTGACTTGATATTATTTTTAAGGAGACATCACGAAAGCTGATCATCTTTCTTGATGTGTGCAGACCAGGTCCCGCCTAAGCAAACGGCCAGCATGAGGAGCTAGTTAGCTTGCTACTGACTCGCTCGCTGCTTTAGCGCACACAATTAATTTTATTAATTTAAAGTTGTACATTAAATTAGTGGTTAACTGCTTTTTACACTTGCATGACCGTTCAAAAAAAGGCTTCAGGACATTTTTACACAATGCTAAAATGCCACTAAAAACATTGCCTGCACTGACAATGAAGGCAGTTTGACTATGGAAAAATTACAGTTAAACTTAATATTTTCTTTTTTGTGGTAAAATTAAATAAAAACTAAGCCAGTTAAAATAGATGATGAAAATGTATATTACACATTCATATAAATTCATATATATTGCATGACCAATATATTATTTTCACAAGCTTTTCAATCATTTTTATGAATGTTTTATTTATTTATTTTTTAATTATCATTACATAAAATCTCTCTTACATTCTTAAATGCATAATGAATGTGATAATTACACATCGTTTTTGTTAAATTGATGAGAGTAGGGCTATCCTAAATGTGGCCTGCAGCTAAATTTGCGGCACATTTTTATAAATAGTATTACAAATAAAAACATCAAAAGAGGAATAAAATATCAAAAAAGTGTAGTGCAATGAGACAATGTTGCAATATTGACATTAATAAAACAAAGCTGCCATGCAAGCAGTTTGGCATTGCTCCAAAAATAATACAAACTTATAATCAACGGATAGATCTGCAAGTTGAGGTAGGGATTTAAGCGTTACAAGTAAAAATAATGTATTGATATGACTTATTTTAATACTCAGTAACACTAACAGTCTGATGTTTTTTTTAACTATCATTTTTCAAAAAATAATAATGAATTAAAAGCAACGTTGTTGTGAATTATTTACCTATTTAAGGGCTCCAATTACTTCCCATCGAATAGTCTTTTTTTTTGTGTGTATGTGTTTTTACCATAAAAACAGGGTTTTCTTTGACACAAAGGGACAACAAATGTAAACTTTGTGTCAAATGATCGATCTGAAGTTGATCTACAGCAGGGGTGTCCAAACTTTTTCCACTGAGGGCCGCGCACTGAAAAATCAAAGCCATTTTGATATTTTTTTATTTTAAAAACCAATACAATATATGTATAAAAAAATATACATTTAGGCCCCCACTCAGGCTTGATCCCAAAGACCCCAAAAGGTTTTGTTAAAAAAAAAAAAAAAAAGTGTCATTATTCAGTATTATTATTTTTATTATTATTCAAGTTTTAAATCCATAGATCAACATAAGGTCTGTCTGTCAATATAACGTTTTTAAAGATTTAAGTCGTATGCTCTTTTTGTCAAAGAAAACCCTGTTTTTTATGGAAAAAACACAAAATATGCAATATTTTCACCCAATAACATTTTTAAGTGGAATATTTGAGATTTTATAATAATTGGAGTCTTAAAAAGGTCAATAACTCATAACACCATTGATTTTAATTCATTATTATTTTTTGAGCAATGACACTTAAAAACAAATCACACAAAAATTATTGGGGAACCAAAAGGGTCCTACTCATTAAAGTGTTAAAAATAAATTATACATTTTTTTTACTGTTTACTTTTAACACAATAATCTCGAGATCAACTTCAGATCTATCCGTCAATTATAAGTTGTATTGTTGTTTATGTTTTTTGTTTGTTCGTTTTAGGCCCTTCTTTAAAAAAAAAAAGACAGATCAATTTTTTATATGGCAAACACAAAATATGCAACATTTTCCCCAAAAAATATCTCAAAGTGCAATATTTAATGTGACATAATTGGACCCTTGAATAGGTCAATAATTCATAATAACATTGATTTTCATTCATTATTATTTTTTAAAGAAAGAAACAGCCTGCATGGCAGCTTTGTGTTATTAGAGTAAACATTGCAACATTTTCTTGTTACATTTCACCTGTTTGGTCTTTCATACCACTTTTTATGTTTTTAATCGTATTTTAAAATGGGCTGTTAAAAAATGACCTGCGGGCCGCAAATGGCCCCAGGGCCGCACTTTGGACATACCTGATCTACAGCTATTTTAACGTTGAAAGTAAAAAAAACAAAAACGTAAAACTTTAATGACAGAGACTCTTTTGGGTTCCTGGGACTTCTAACATTCACCAAATTTGAGGGGAGCCCTGGCCCCTAATGCTTACAATAAACATTGTATTGGTTTTGAAAATGCAAAATATTAAAAAAGCCCTCACTGGCTTTCATCTTTCAGTGTGCGACCCTCAGTGGAAAAATATTTGGACACCCCTGAATTAGAATAAGTACCTTCTTCCTTGTACCACATTTAAGTTAAAGTTAAAGTTAAAGTACCAATGATTGTCACACACAGACACACACTAGTTGTGGTGAAATTTGTCCTCTGCATTTGACCCATCCCCTTGTTCACCCCCTGGGAGGTGAGCAGCAGCAGTGGCCGCGCCCGGGAATCATTTTGGTGATTTAACCCCCAATTCCAACCCTTGATACTGAGTGCCAAGCAGGGAGGTAATGGGTCCCATTTTTATAGTCTTTGGTATGACTCGGCCGGGGTTTGAACTCACAACTAGGGATGTCCGATAATGGCTTTTTGACGATATCCGATATTGTCCAACTCTTTAATTACCGATTCCTATATCAACCGATACAAATATCAACCGATACCGATATCAACCGATATATACAGTCGTGGAATTAACATATCATTATGCCTAATTTGGACAACAAGGTATGGTGAAGAGAAGGTACTTTAAAAAAAAAAATTAAAAAATAAAATAAGATAAATAAATTAAAAACATTTTGTTGAATAAAAAATAAATTAAAACAATATACAAATATTACATAGAAACAAGTAATTAATGAAAATGAGTCAAATTAACTGTTAAAGGTTAGTACTATTAGTGGACCAGCAGCACGCACAATCATGTGTGCTTACGGACTGTATCCCTTGCAGACTGTATTGATATATATTGATTTATAATGTAGGAACCAGAATATTAATAACAGAAAGAAACAACCCTTTTGTGTGAATGAGTGTGAATGAGTGTAAATGGGGGAGGTTTTTTGGGTTGGTGCACTAATACTTGCCAACCCTCCCGTTTTTAGCAGGGGAATCCAGCGCCTCTCCCGACAACCTCCTGGCAGAGATTTTCTCCCGACAAACTCCCGGTATTCAGCCGGAGCTGGAGGCCACGCCCCCAGAAGCTCAATGCGGACCTGAGACTGAGTGGGGACAGCCTGTTCTCACGTCCACTTTCCCACAATATAAACAGCTTGCCTGCCCAATGACGTCATAACATCTAGGGCTTTTAGAGAGTAGAGTGCACAACTGCGCACACAACAAGGAGACGTTCGAAGGGGAAGGTGTATGTTGCCTGTAAATATGTAGAACAGACTTCTCCATTGAACACGGTGGCCGGAATGATATACTCATCATGAACGGAGAAGTTAAACAGGACAATACTGCCATCTAATGGATAACCACCGGAACACTGAAATTCAAGTATTTATTTTATTTAATTAAAATAAATGTAAATATATATATATATATATATATATATATATATATATATATATATATATATATATATATATATATATATATATATATATATATATATATATATATAAAATACTCGAGTTGGTGAATTCTAGCTGTAAATAACCACGCCCCCCCCCCCACCCCCGACCAATCCCCCCCCCCCCACCTCCCGATATTGGAGGTCTCAAGGTTGGCAAGTATGGTGTATCTTGTGTTTTTTATGTTGATTTAATTTAAAAAAAACTAAAAAAAACCACAAAAAAACGATACCGATAATAAAAAAAAACAATACCGATAATTTACGATATTACATTTTAACGCATTTATCGGCCGATAATATCGGCCTGACATCTCTACTCACAACCTACTGATCTCAGGGCGGACACTCTAACCACTCATTTTTATTAGAAATAAACAATTTGCTCCATTCCTAAGATGTATCTATTGAAGAGTTTAGCATATGCTAAAGGTGCCATTATTGCAAAAGTATGTGGCTGGCACTCTTATCCAGACGTTATTACAGTATGTTTGCACGCATACCTCTCACACACACGCACACACACACACACAAACACATACACACACACACACAGCGACAGGATAATAACCTTTAACACGCTCACTACACACAACCTGGGATTCAGCATGTTGCCTCGTTGCACACATTGTGCACGCAGGTGCTGCACCTGTGGCTGTCTCCCGTCTCACATGCCGTCCTCCCATCACACCGTCATCCTTTCACTGTTTTCTATGCAAAGAAGAGCGCCATGACAACGGTAGGCATGACTCATTGACTTTTCACACGCCACGTCACGACGCCGGAGGTGCTCGGGAGCCTCCGAGGGGGGAAAAAAAAACGGAACACTTTCCCTGATCAGCGAGCGAGGATGACAAACGAAGCAAGGCGTGTGTGCGATAACAAGGAAGTGTGAAATGTTGCACCTGAGCGCTGCGCTGACACGAGTGCCTCAAGTGCGGATAGTTAGCACATGGCGTAAGTATTCTACTCAACAATAACAACTTATAATTACAAGTTTGCCATGATTTTCCAAACATCTGTCAACACAAGTACAGTGGAAACTCGATTCACGAACCGCAGCCCGAATAAAAATACACTTTGATGTATCAACATTTCATCCACCCATTGTGTGCCTGCAGTGTAGCCATTTTGTGGCCGGCAGCACATCCATTGTGGGCGGGCTACTGTGCTACTTTGTGTGCTTTTTAAGAGGTTTTTAGCATTTTTCTAGTTTTGCTAGCTTAATATGGGTCCAACAAAAGCAATGGACAAGCAATGTGTTGTTGGAAACATTCCAAACGTGCCCACAGCGTTGTCGACACTGCTTATCACCCTTTCCCCTCCTTTGAGAAGATTAACAGACAAGGTAAAGTGGATTACATTTTTTTCTACTAATCATTAGGGCTGGGACGATAATACGATATCAATCTATATCGCGATAGACACAATCGATAGCAACATAACATGTGTTTGATAAAATATTAGAGATGTCCAATAATGGCTTTTTTTGCTGTTATCCGATATTCCGATATTGTCCAACTCTTAATTACCGATACCGATATCAACCGATACCGATATATACAGTCGTGGAATTAACACATTATTATGCCTAATTTTGTTGTGATGCCCTGCTGGATGCATTAAACAATGTAACAAGGTTTTCTAAAATAAATCAACTCAAGTTATGGAAAAAAATGCCAACATGGCACTGCCATATTTATTATTGAAGTCACAAAGTGCATTATTTTTTTTAACATGCCTCAAAACAGCAGCTTGGAATTTGGGACATGCTGTCCCTGAGAGAGCATGAGAAGGTTGGGGGGGGGTAGGGGGCAGCAGGGGGTGTATACTGTAGTGTCCTGGAAGAGTTAGTGCTGCAAGGGGTTCTGGGTATTTGTTCTGTTGTGTTTATGTTGTGTTACGGTGCGGATGCTCTCCAGAAATGTGTGTGTCATTCTTGTTTGGTGTGGGTTCACAGTGTGGCGCATATTTGTAACAGTGTTAAAGTTGTTTATACACAACCCTCAGTGTGACATGTATGGCTGTTGACCAAGTATGCTTGCATTCCCTTGTGTGTGTGTGAAAAGCCGTAGATATGTGATTGGGCCGGCACGCGAAAGCAGTGCTTTTACGGTTTATTGGCGCTCTGTACTTCTCCCTACGTCCGTGTACACAGCGGCGTTTTAAAAAGTCATAAATTTTACTTTTTTAAACCGATACCGATCATTTTGAAACAGATACCGATAATTTACGATATTACATTTTAAAGCATTTATCGGCCGATAATATCGGCAGTCCGATATTATCGGACATCCCTACTTTGATGTATCGACATTTCATCCACCCATTGTGTGCCTGCAGTGTAGCCATTTTGTGCCCGGCAGCACATCCATTGTGGGCGGGCTACTGTGCTACTTGGTGTGCTTTTTAAGAGATTTTTTAGCCTTTTTCTAGTTTTGCTAGGTTAATATGGGTCCAAAAATAAGCAATGGACAAGCAATGGGTGGTTGGAAACATTCTGAACGTGTCCACAGCGTTGTCGACACTGCCTATCCCCCTTTCCCCCCCCTTGCGCTGCACGCAAAGAAGATTAACATACAAAGTAAAGTGGATTTTATTTTTTTCTACTAATCATTAGGGATGGGCCGATAATACGATATCAATATAAAATGTGTTTGATAAAATATTCAATATATACATATATCTTTTGGTCGGAAAAACCCGAAATTATGAAACAAGATTATTTTAATGAAGTCACTCACGCTTTGGGAACCCAGAAAACAGGAAACATGAAGTGTCACTGAGCAATAGGAGGGACACGTTAACAGCCAATCACGTAACAGTATCAACTACACCTTTCAGGTCCAAAACTGTAGTCGAGGAGCGCAAAGGAGACGTTCCCCACAGGACCGATGTTTTCTTTAGGGGTAACACCCTTCACATTACCTGACAATGGGTCTGCTAAGCTCCGCTTTCGGGTCGAAATGACGAGGCCTTGACAATTTGGTCGCTATATTCTTATTTCTGCCGGACATATTCGCCTGTCGCCAGTACTGCTGCATGCTACCGCTTGCTCTCCTAACTCTTCCACTCACTCACTGCCATCACTCACCCAACACACTGCCATTCTTAAAGGAACACACACATACGCTACCCTCATAACACTAGTGTGGTTGCGCTGTCTTTCTGTGGATTCTATGCATGGAGTGAGAAGAGAAACTATGATGTCTTGATATTAGGGCTGTCAAAGTTAACGCGATAATAACGCCTTAAGAATAAATTTAAATAACGGCACTAATTTTTTAAGCAGCCGATAAACACGAACACTTCCTTTTTGACCCTCCTGCCGTGCCGTAGTGGGGGGAACTTGGCTGCAGTTCACTTGATACTGATGAGCCACTAGCGAGCAGAAATGGAAAGAAAAAGGCACATTTTGAAAATATCAGGTTCAAAGTCATAACAAGTTGTTCTCCCGACAAGAAAGGACTATTTTTTTGCCGTGAGAAGGGACAACATCCATGCAGCAAACACCTGCTGCGCGTGTCGTTCTAGAGGTGGGTGGTGCTTCACTTCCGTGTTCAGGTTCACGGTTAAAGGCCTACTGAAATTAGATTTTCTTATTTAAACGGGGATAGCAGATCCATTCTATGTGTCATACTTTATCATTTTGCGATATTGCCATATTTTTGCTGAAAGGATTTAGTAGAGAACATCGACGATAATGTTCGCAACTTTTGGTCGCTGATAAAAAAGCCCTGCCTGTACCGGAAGTAGCGTGACGTCCCAGGTTGTGGAGCTCCTAACATCTGCACATTGTTTACAATCATGGCCACAAGCAGTGAGAGCGATTCGGACAGAGAAAGCGAAAATTTCCCCATTCATTTGAGCGAGGATGAAAGATTTGTGGATGAGGAAAGTGAGAGTTAAGGACTAAAGGGCAGCGGAAGCGATTCAGATAGGGAAAATGCTGTGAGAGGCAGGTGGAACCTGATATTCAGCTAGGAATGACTAAAACAGTAAATAAACACAAGACATATATATACTCTATTAGCCACAACACAACCAGGCTTATATTTAATATGCCACAAATTAATCCCGCATAAAAAACACCTCCCCCCTCCCATCCATATAACCCGCCAATACAAATCAAACACCC
Organism: Entelurus aequoreus; assembly: GCF_033978785.1. Taxonomy (NCBI): domain Eukaryota; kingdom Metazoa; phylum Chordata; class Actinopteri; order Syngnathiformes; family Syngnathidae; genus Entelurus; species Entelurus aequoreus. Next base: position 19,765,985 of record NC_084753.1, on the reverse strand, counting down.
GCACAACACACTCAATCCCACAGCCCAAAGTACCATTCACATCCCCAAAGTTCATACAGCACATATATTTCCCCAAAGTTACGTACGTGACATGCACATAGTGGCACGCACGTACGGGTAAGCGATCAAATGTTTGGAAGCCGCAGCTGCGTACTCACGGTACCCGCGTATCCAACTCAAAGTCCTCCTGGTAAGAGTCTCTGTTGTCCCAGTTCTCCACAGGCCAATGGTAAAGCTTGACTGTCATCGATCGGGAATGTAAACAATGAAACACCGGCTACGTGTTTATGTTGCTGCAGCCGGCCGCTAATACACCGCTTCCCACCTACAGCTTTCTTCTTTGCTATCTCCATTGTTCATTAAACAAATTGCAAAAGATTCACCAACACAGATGTCCAGAATACAGAAAAGATTGTTACTTTGACTGATTTAGTATGTTGATATAAAAGCTCAACAAAAATAAAAGACGGTCGGCAGGATGTCGAAAGGAGACTTTTTTTTTTTATTGCAAACAGTCGATCCATCATTAAAACATGTCAAGACACTTTCTCAAACCAATCACACACTTTTCCGTCTTCAAAATAAAAGTGCTACACTATACATCCGGCTTAACTACAATTAGGGTTTCTTCTTAATGTACGGGCTTAATATTAGCCACCACACCTAACAAAATAAAGTCATATAATGTATTGCAGCGCCGAGAAGAAAATAAACAAAGTCTGATGCTCTTTTTAGCTTTTATGGTCAATTTTTATGATAACAATGGGCCCAATTCCACCAAGTATTTCCTCCGTGCTTCACTACTAGAGACACAACACTTGCTCATTCTCCGCCGACACGGTGTGTTCACAGACCATGGGACAAATGGCCACCATAAGACACTAACATACACATTAACACCAGACATACGGACAACCCCGTCTGGAGCGCAGGCAGCGTGTCCGCACTGTGGATGTACTTTAATATATTCGAGATAGACCCGTGGACAGCGATCTTCACAATTTAAGATGACACTGGCGGTTTTTAATGAGATAAAGGCTCCCAGCAACGCAAAACAAGTGTGGCATCAGGCTCTCTGCAGCTCGCTTTTCGTCACGGACATGGCGCGACACAATCTAAACAGAGTCTTTAAACACGAGTACAGTTGCCAATAACACCAAAAATAGATGCTAGATTTGTTGCCAGTCGTTTTTATTACAGAAAAAGTGACTAAAAGGATTGGAGAAACCTCTAAAAATAAAAAATGATCTGCGATAAGCACCAACAATTTAGAAGTAGAACAAAACAAGATTATGTAAGAACAATATATATGTTACTGCTATACTTAATGACAGATTTCTTTTAAATGTATCATATTTTTCGGACTATAAGTCGCAGTTTTTTTCATAGTTTGGTGCGACTTATACTCAGGAGCGACTTATGTGTGAAATTATTAACACATTAGCGTAAAATATCAAATAATATTATTTAGCTCATTCACGTAAGAGACTAGACGTACAAGATTTCATGGGATTTAGTGATTAGGAGTGACAGATTGTTTGGTAAATGTATAGCATGTTCTATATGTTATAGTTATTTGAATGACTCTTACCATAATATGTTACGTTAACATACCAGGCACGTTCATATAACGTACACTTATTCAGCCTTTTGTTTACTATTCTTTATTTATTTTAAATTGCCTTTCAAATGTCTATTCTTGGTGTTGGGTTTTATCAAATAAATTTAACCAAAAAATGCCACTTATACTCCAGTGCGACTTATATGTTTTTTTCCTTCTTTATTGTGCATTTTCGGCCGATGCGAGTTATACTCCAGAGCGATTTATAATCCAGAGCGACTTATACGGTATATCTACATCCCTTTTTAAAGAATATATGCATCACAGCAAGTCATGCGATGCCATCATATTGGCCACGGCCCTAACCACTCAATTACATAACGATTAGCATGCTGGATATTATATTTTATTAATTAATAGAGATGGTTAAAACATTGTCATGCAGCAATATGAAGCCACTCCCCCTGAAAATGATCTGTCGAGGGTACACTTATTAATGGTGAAAAATTATACCTATCTGCGATTAATTCCAATTAATTTTGAGTTAACTATGGACAACATGCGATTAATCGCAATTAAATATTCTAATCGTTTGACAGCCCTACTTATAATATACTCTCAATAACAAAAACTTGTCTTTAGTTTTGTTGGTTTTAAAGCAGACCGTGCGGCAACATCCTGACACTTTCAATGTGTCGCTTTAATTAGTAGCTTCCCAAACTACTCTGTGTAGTGTTCAATAGCTTCTACACTTGTTCTACACACACTTCTACACAAAATAATCCCCTCAATTCCCCCCAAAAACGGATTAATCTGCTGGACTATAAAGACAATATAACATACATCCATAAATGTGGATGCATATGCAAAAGTGCAATATATGTATCTGTTCAGTAATCTATTTATATCTGCACCTTCTTTTGTAAATGCAAACACTTTGCACCTTATTGCTCTTTTATCCTGCACTACAACAAGCTGATGCAACTACATTTTGTTCTTATCTGTACTGTAAAGTTCAAATTTGAATGACAATAAAGGAAGTCTAAGTCTTAGTCTAAGTCAGGGGTCGGCAACCCAAAATGTTGAAAGAGCCATATTGGACCAAAAATACAAAAACAAATCTGTCTGGAGCCGCAAAAAATGAAAAGCCATATTACATACAGATAGTGTGTCATGAGATATACATTGAATTAAGATGACTTAAAGGAAACTAAATGACCTCAAATATACCTACAAATGAGGCATAATGATGCAATATGTACATATAGCTAGCCTAAATAGCATGTTAGCATCGATTAGCTTGCAGTCATGCAGTGACCAAATATGTCTGATTAGCACTCCACACAAGTCAATAACATCAACAAAACTCACCTTTGTGCATTCATGCACAACGTTAAAAGTTTGGTGGACAAAATGAGACAGAAAAAGAAGTGGCATAAAACACGTCCTAGAAAGTCGGAGAATGTTTTACATGTAAACAAACTATGGTGAGTTCAAGGACCGCCAAAATTAGTAGGACAAAACGGCGCTCGCCAAATACTCGAATCAGTGAAGCATGTTTAATATAAACAGTGTGCTTTATAACAATTATGGAGGTTTGTGTCATGTTTGTCCTCCTACAGAAACCATATTAAAACAAAAAATATTTTTCCATTTTTCATACATTTCTGAAAAAGCTCCAGAGAGCCACTAGGGCGGCGCTAATGCGGCTCTAGAGGCGCGGGTTGTCGACCCCTGGTCTAAGTCAACTACTGTTATTTAGTGTCTCAAATCTGCAACTACCTTCAAATCTCCTGCATTTATTTCGCCACCTTAGCTGTGCTAATCCTACCTGGTTACCAGACAGTCTCTCCACTGATAAATAGCACCTTTGGTAAATTGGAAACTGTTTTACTGTATTTATTGGCAGGCTTAAATAAGTCGAAAAAAGTACCAATAATTACCAAAATCGCTCAAAATAAAAAACATATATGTCGTCATATAGTTTTCGGCCATAACGCCAAGCCCTACTAATCATTAGAGCGACCTAGCTGTTAAAGTTAAGGAATTATGTGATTTTAAACTGAGTGCACCACAGGGTTAGTGACCATATGTGTGCGTGTTGGCAGGGCGGCTACAAATAAGGACATTCAGCTCGTTGTTGTTTTGGCTTTGTTATTAAATATAAAGTTGATCCATACCATCCTTAGGTTTTTTTTTAATATACAGTAATGTATAGCACTTTATAATGTGTTCAAAGTGTATAAACTTTTACTAAAATATGGACTTTTGTCAAGGCCTGAACCCATTATTCATATTTACATTGTTTCTTATGGAGACATTTGCTTCAGGACAGGAACATTTCTATTTTCAAACCCTGTTCAAGAACCATTCAAGTTTGTAAATAGAGGTCCTGATGTACTACGAATACATAATTGTGTTTTGTGGCACAGTCTGGAGCTTGTTGAGTGCTGCAAACACTGGGACGCTGCGGTTCATTAAAGGAAGAGACGGAATTCCGACATGTGCTGTGATGTTCCAAAGCAGACAATGGGCCCCTGAACTGGAAAACTGGACTGCATGGGAGTTTTCCAACTTAAGAAGCCCAAACACACGAGCCAAGATGACAGGTGACTTGCCGAGGAAGCTGAAGGTGATAAAGTGGTCGAGTGGAGAAGTAGGAGATGATTTCAGTAACAACCGGGGCAGCTCTAGTCAATGCCATGCCCAAGAGGATTAAGGCAGTGCGAGGTAACAACAGCACACTTTGGACATGTCCACTTTACGGTGTATTCACTTGTGTTGAATGTACACTGATTACTCTAAAATTCAGTGGAACCTCGATTTACAAACTTACTTGGTTCTTGAACAGGGTTCGTAAATAGAAAAGTTTGTAATTTGAAGCGAATTTCTCCATAGAAAACAATGTGAATAGGAATAATGGGTGCCAGCCTTGGCAAAAGTCTATATTCTAGTAAACGTTTGTAGACTTTGAACACAATGTACAGTGTGATACAGTACTAAACATCAAATTAACATAACAAGGGGGTTATGGATCAACATTGTATTTATTGCCAACATGCACGCACACTTTGTCACTAGCCCTGTGGTGCACTCAGTTGGAAAACACCTACAGTAACACCTTAACTTTATTAACTCGGTCACTAGAATGATTAGGATTAAAACATAAAATCCACTTTATCTTGTTGGTAATCTTCTTGCTGGTCAGCCGAAGAAAGTTGGAGGGGGAGGAGGCAGTGTCAACAACGCTATGCATACTTCCTGAATGTTTCAAACCACACATCGCTTGTCTAAAGCTTTCTTTGGACTCATATTGCACTAGCAAAACTAGAAAAAAGTTGTAAAAAGGCTAAAAAACAAACCTTAAAAAGAACACAAAGTAGCTAACAGGGAGCGGGGAGTGCGATCAGCCCGCCCACAATGACTGTGATGACAGGCACAAAATGGCTGCACTGCAGGCAGACAGTGGGTGGATGAAACGATCATACACGGAGACCAGTTTCGCACAACAAAGCATATTTTCATTCGAGTTGTGGGTGTTTGTTCATTGAGGTTCCATTGTATATCTATATTAATTTCTATTGTATTGCCCCTTTAGAAGACATTGCGAAATACTGTATACCGCACGCGTACCACCATCTAGTCACTAGATAGTGGTACGCCAAAGACTAACTTCCTATATTTAAACACAGTGTTATTGTTCAAACTGTTTGTAATGTTACAATAGCCAAACATATTGAATATATTTGTTAAAGGCCTACTGAAATGATTTTTTTTTATTTAAACGGGGATAGCAGATCCATTCTATGTGTCATACTTGATCATTTCGCGATATTGCCATATTTTTGCTGAAAGGATTTAGTAGAGAACATCGACAATAAAGTTCGCAACTTTTGGTCGCTGATAAAAAAAAGCCTTGCCTGTACCGGAAGTAGCGTGACGTCACAGGTTGAAAGGCTCCTCACATTTGCACATTGTTTACAATGCAGCGAGAGCGATTCGCACCGAGAAAGCGACGATTACCCCATTAATTTGAGCGAGGATGAAAGATTTGTGGATGAGGAACGTGAGAGTGAAGGACTAGAGCAGTGATCCTCAACAGGCGGACCGCGGTCCATGTCCGGACCCAGCGACGTGTCCGTCCGGACCCAGCACGAATTATAGTAAAAAAAAAATAAAACATTTTTTTTTTTTTTTTTTAATAATTATAATTATTATAAAAAAATATAATAATTGTATTTATCTTTGAAATATCGCTAGCGCAAGTCAACGTTCTTTGTTGTTTGTAGTCAAATGTCTCCACGTTTGTTTACACTTCTCTGTGTCTCCCTCACTCCGTCTCTCTCCCTGAGAGAGAGAGACGGAGTGAGAGCGAGAGAACGCCACTCTGATTGGCTGCGGAATCAGCCAATCAGAGTATGGGTTGTCATTTCTATCACAACAACGGGCTGATAGGCTGTTACCACCTGGGTCACACAGCGCTCATGCCACATGCATGGAACCTTTCGCTGCAGGCACACAGTTGTCTCGTATCGCTACTTCGCTAACTGTTCACTCGTCAGTCACTGAATGTCAATCAAATCACAACGGCATGCTCCAAGTTGGCTCAGGCTGGTAGAAGAAAGGTGGACAGGGAAAACCGACGTTTCAAGGAAGAATGGACAGAGCAATTTGTTTTCATCCTACCTACTGCAAGTACCAGACCAATATGTCTAATATGCAACAGTACTGTTGCTCTGGTGAAAAGTGAAAATCTGAAACGTCACTATCTGAAAGAGCACCGCGAATTTGAAGAGACATTTCCTCATGATTCGGAGCTAAGAAAAAAAGAAATCACCAGGCTGAAAAAGTCATATCATCATCAGTCATCAAGCAAGATTTTTGTTAAATCTATGACACAACAACAAATAGCAACAGAGTGCTCACTCAGAGTGGCATGGGTTTTGGGTAAACACAAGAAGCTATTCTCTGATGCAGAAATAATTAAAGAATGTTTGACTGAAGTGATGGGTGCCATGTTAGAAGGCAAAGAAAAGGAGGAAATGACAGCTAAAATAAATCAAATCCCACTCTCTGATGCCACAGCTACCAGACGTACTGAAATATTTATTTTATTTAAGTTCTTATTTAATTTTGTTTCAAAGAAAATCTTTAATGTATTTTATTGGATATTTATTTTATTTTTGTTAAGTTTAAGAAAATGTTAAACTACTACCTACCTCCTGCCAGGGGCGCCACTAGGGATTTTGGGCCCCATGAAAATAATCTTTACAGGGACCCCTGTATTATAATTTCATCATCATTAGGGGCCTCTCTGGGCCCCCCTCCATCATGGGCCCCTAGAATCCGTCTCCTTTACCCCCCCTTTTCGGCGCCCCTGCCTCCTGCTACTATATAAGTTTGACCGATAATAAACGGACCCAGCCTGTTTCAAAATAACATTTGTGGACCTTCAAGATTTGTACTTGAGGACCCCTGGACTAGAGTGTAGTGCAGGACGTATCTTTTTTCACTCTGACCGTAACTTAGGTACAAGGGTTCATTGGATGCCACGCTTTCTCCTTTTTCTATTGTGGATCACGGATTTGTATTTTAAACCACCTCGGATACTATATCCTCTTGAAAATGAGAGTCGAGAACGCGAAATGGACATTCACAGTGACTTTTATCTCCACGACAATACATCGGCGAAGCTCTTTAGCTACGGAGCTAACGTGATAGCATCGTGCTTAAATGCAGATAGAAACAAAAGAAATAAACCCCTGACTGGAAGGATAGATAGAAAATCAACAATACTATTAAACAATGGACATGTAACTACACGGTTAATGCTTTCCAGCCTGGCGAAGCTTAACAATGCTGTTGCTAACTTAGCAACGGGACCTCAAAGAGCTATGCTAAAAACATTAGCTATCCACCTACGCCAGCCCTCATCTGCTCATCAACACCCGTGCTCACCTGCGTTCCAGCAATCGACGGAGCGACGATCATAGATGCGGTCGGCGGCCCGGAGACGGAGGAAGTCAAGGTGAGGTCGGCGGCTAGCGCGTCTGCTATCCATCTCAAAGTCCTCCTGGTTGTGTTGCTGTAGTCCGCCGCTAATACACCGATCCCGCCTACAACTTTCTTCTGTGCAGTCTTCATTGTTCATTAAACAGATTGAAAAAGATTCACTAACACAGATGTCCAGAATACTGTGGAATTTTGAGATGAAAACAGAGCTTTTTGTATTGGATTCAATGGTGTACCAATACTTCCGGTTCAACGATTGACGTCACGCGCATACGTCATCATACATAGACGTTTTCAACCGGAAGTTTAGCGGGAAATTTAAAATTGCACTTTATTAGTTAACCCGGCGGTATTGGCATGTGTTAAGATTTCATCATTGATATATAAACTATCAGACTGCGTGGTCGGTAGTAGTGGGTTTCAGTAGGCCTTTAAATAAAAGCTCTGCCTTGTTTTTAATGAATCATTAGGCCTACTACGCTACTGCATTTTAATGTCGGTTATTATGGTGGTACGTGAAGAGACATTTTTTTCCTGAGGTGGGACCTGGTGGAAAAAGTTTGAAAACCACTGCTGTATACTATTTGGTGATGGTTTTATTGGAATATCAGTATTTAAACTGAAAAATAAATTGTGAGAAGAAGAGGGAGGTCAGGGGGGAAACGCACACCCACCTTTTGCAGTGCATCTCGGTGCAGAAATAAATCTGAAAGTCCTCCGCATTGTGAAGGACGTAGAGGAAAGCGCTCCGCTCGTCAAACTTGGAGATGCTGCGGAGAGACAGTGGACGCATTGCCATGAGAGGGGACACGACTCACATAGAGAAAGAAGGTTAAGTGCATGTGCTGAATGCAGAAGCAAAAAGATGCATTATGATAATTGGTTTGGAATGGAAAGATAGCTTCAAATTCACCGATTATATGCAAACTCTCATGCGCTTGGCTGCAAGTGGGTCAGCGTTACGGAGTGACTATGCAGTACATGTGCTTGGATAGATGTTATTGTGTCTCACTGCAGGCTGAGTGGGCTCCGAGAATGAGTCGTTCCCTAGCAACATGTGAGCAAAGCCCTCCATGTCTCCGTGCTGACACTCAATTCCTCTGAGGTTTGTGGAAATAGAGAGCAAAATTCATACTAACCGGCCACAGCAGAGCGCTGTGCTATTTATGGTTGACTTTTCAAGGCTAAGGGGTGATAATGTGCCTGTGAATTAAATGTAACACTTGTTTTTATCGCTACATGTACTGTGCATGCACACATTGGCTTTGGCACTGACCTGACGCCTCGCACAAAAGTGGCGCTGAAGTTCCACTCGTGGATGCCCTTGTTCTGCAGGACACAACCATAAATAAAACGTCATTGGAAGGGACAAGCGGTAGAAAATGGATGGATGGATGGATGAAGCTTCCGGTAGATAATGTATAACTGCGTTTAGTGTAGAGTACAATATAATGTTGAGAGCTGAGTTATAGTAGTGGGACATTTGTAACATGATTGAAAATCTGATGGTTGACCTTTTAGTAGTGAAAAGAGGTTATTTAACACAATGTTCTTTCAGGTAAATTTTTGCTCCATTTTGGGCCAAAAATCTGGTTATTTTGAACGATTTTATTATATAAGAGTTTTTTCGTGTTCAATTGTAATATGATTGTTTAAAATTTGTTTATACATCAACGATACACTGAAAAATTATTTAATTATTTTTGAGAGCGTATACAAATTTTATTAGGATCAATATTTTGTTCTACTTTTTTTGCTCAAATCTCTTAATCGACAAAATAAAAATATCATGTCATGTCAGATTTTAGGGGGAATTTTACTGTCCTTTTAGGTAAACTGTTGCTCTATTTTTGGTCACACATTAAGTTAAATCAAATGGAGTGATTTTATCATCTTTTTTTTTTTCCCATGTTAAATTTGAATATTTGTTTCATATATCAACGATACACTGGGAAATTATTTTAGCCTTGTTGAATACGCCAAGATGGAAAAGTCCTCGAGAAGTTGAGGGCAGACATTTATTCATGAAAATATGGAGAAGCTGCTGATGGTGTGTTTGACGGAGGAGCAGCTGGAAGGAGATACCGTAGTAGTCCACTCTCCAAGATAAATGCTATACATTACTATTACACTACTGTAGTTGTTTGTACTACATTTTACTGTATTTTCTCTCATACAATATCTCTTATCTAAAAGTTTGTTTTTTAAAGGTATGTTACATGTTAAAATTGTGCTGTTTTGGGGGCCAAGCACCAATTAAATGGATTTCAAATCATTTCAACGGGTGGCGGTGATTAGAGATACTAGTGTTTTGAGTTACAAACTATGTCCTAGAACTAGTTAGGCATGTACGTTGAGGTACTACTGTACTAATATATTGCTAATTAAATCCAAGTTAAAGGTTAAAGTTTTGTACAGTGTGGCATCTACAAACCCTGTTTCCATATGAGTTGGGAAATTGTGTTCGATGTAAATATAAACGGAATACAATGATTTGCAAATCATTTTCAACCCATATTCAGTTGAATATGCTACAAAGACAACATATTTGATGTTCAAACTGATAAACATTTTTTGTTTTTGCAAATAATCATTAACTTTAGAATTTGACGCCAGCAACACGTGACAAAGAAGTTGGGAAGGGTGGCAATAAATACTGATAAAGTTGAGGAATGCTCATCAAACACTTATTTGGAACATCCCACAGGTGAACAGGCAAATTGGGAACAGGTGGGTCCATGATTGGATATAAAAGTAGATTCCATGAAATGCTCAGTCATTCACAAACAAGGACGGGTGGAGGGTCACCACTTTGTCAACAAATGCGTGAGCAAATTGTTGAACAGTTTAAGAAAAACCTTTCTCAACCAGCTATTGCAAGGAATTTAGGGATTTCACCATCTACGGTTCGTAATATCATCAAAGGGTTCAGAGAATCAGGAGAAATCACTGCACGTAAGCAGCTAAGCCTGTGACCTTCGATCCCTCAGGCTGTACTGCATCAACAAGCGACATCAGTGTGTAAAGGATATCACCACATGGGCTCAGGAACACTTCAGAAACCCACTGTCAGTAACTACACTTGGTCGCTACATCTGTAAGTGCAAGTTAAAACTCTCCTATGCAAGGCGAAAACCGTTTATCAACAACACCCAGAAACGCCGTCGGCTTCGCTGGGCCTGAACTCATCTAAGATGGACTGATACAAAGTGGAAAAGTGTTATGTGGTCTGACGAGTGCACATTTCAAATTGTTTTTGGAAACTGTGGACGTCGTGTCCTCCGGACCAAAGAGGAAAAGAACCATCCAGATTGTTATAGGCGCAAAGTTGAAAAGCCAGCATGTGTGATGGTATGGGGGTGTATTAGTGCCCAAGACATGGGTAACTTACACGTCTGTGAAGGCGCCATTAATGCTGAAAGGTACATACAGGTTTTGGAGCAACATATGTTGCCATCCAAGCAACATTACCATGAACGCCCCTGCTTATTTCAGCAAGACAATGCCAAGCCACGTGTTACATCAACGTGGCTTCATAGTAAAAGAGTGCGGGTACTAGACTGGCCTGCCTCTAGTCCAGACCTGTCTCCCATTGAAAATGTGCGGCGCTTAATGAAGCTTAAAATACCACAACGGAGACCCCCGGACTGTTGAACAACTTAAGCTGTACATCAAGCAAGAATGGGAAAGAATTCCACCTGAGAAGCTTAAAAAATGTGTCTCCTCAGTTCCCAAACGTTTACTGAGTGTTGTTAAAAGGAAAGGCCATGTAACACAGTGGTGAACATGCCCTTTCCCAACTACTTTGGCACGTGTTGCAGCTATGAAATTCTAAGTTAATTATTATTTGCAAAAAAAAAAATAAGTTTATGAGTTTGAACATCAAATATCTTGTCTTTGTAGTGCATTCAACTGAATATGGGTTGAAAAGGATTTGCAAATCATTGTATTCAGTTTATATTTACATCTAACACAATTTCCCAACTCATATGGAAACGGGGTTTGTATTCAAGAATCAACATGTGGCCATGTGTTTTCCTTTACTGTATAATTGTAATTCTCAACACTACTAAAAATGCAAACCTATGCAGATACTACGGTACAAAGCAACAACATGCGTTTTTTTAGGGAAAACATTTTTTTTCACAGAAAAGACCAAAAAAGAGCAAATGAAAAATAGAAAATGAAAGACAGACCTTGTCATCAGAAGCGACGTGCCAGATGGACACCGTGTTGTCATCCACGTCTTTGTTTATGGACAAATATGACGGTTGGTACACTTTAGTGGGCTCCAATATCAACACCTTAGGGAAGGGATACAATCAGGTTTTTTTAAGGATGACATCATCTGTTTTTCCAAAATAAAAGAAATAAAAAAAAAAATAATAATATTGAACCACCTACAGGAAACCTCACAGAGGAGACATCTTTTTTGGTAGCCTCCACCAGGAAGTCCATCCAGAAGTCCACCAGTTCTTGTTTGGGAGCGGGCTGTTCTACGCCTGGCTTCTTGAAGTGCTGATAGATCAAAATGGTCTCCACCAGGGACCGAAGATACCTAAAGTCCACCAAACACATGATAATTACTATCAGAAAACGTATACCGTATTTTTCGGACTATAAGTCGCTCCGGAGTATAAGTCGCACCGGCCGAAAATGCATAATAAAGAAGGAAAAAAAACATATATAAGTCGCACTGGAGTATAAGTCGCATTTTTTGGGGAAATGTATTTGATAAAACCCAACACCAAGAATAGACATTAGAAAGGCAATTTAAAATAAATAAAGAATAGTGAACAACATGCTGAATAAGTGTACGTTATATGAGGCATAAATAACCAACTGAGAACGTGCCTGGTATGTTAACATAACATATTATGGTAAGAGTCATTCAAATAACTATAACATATAGAACATGCTATACGTTTACCAAACAATCCGTCCCTCCTAATCGCTAAATCCCATGAAATCTTATACAGTGTTTCTCACACATTCATTTATTTGTGGCGGCCCGCCACGAAAGAATTACGTCCGCCACAAATAAAAATAAAAATAAATAAAAAAACATATATCTTTTTTTTTTGGTCCTGTCCAGCTTCTCAGGCAAATCATATAGTTGATGTAGATGCCCATAAAGGCTGTTCAGATTTACTTTACAAAAGAGAAGCGTAGGATACTTCTCTTGTTGCCTTATTTGTATTTGACCACTACTGTTTTCTGTTGATTTGTTACTGACTGTGGCAGGACACCTCTGCCTCTGTTTCACTTTATGTTGCTGGTAAATAATATGGTTGTAGTAGTAGGCAAAAGTTAAATTATTTAGTATGCACTAATTAAAGGGGCAGAGCTTTAAGAGACATTTTAGCTTTTATATTTTATAAGATATATTTTTTGTAAGAACCACAATTAATAAATATATTTCAGTGAATAACTTATTGTTCAAATCTGTATATAAATATGTACATAAAGTGTTGTAATTATATTGTAAAATGGATGGATGGATGGATGGATGGATGGATGGACGTTTAAAACAAAACTGTTATTATTAATTAGTAAGTATACATTTTTTGAGCCTTTTTAGAGAAAATCATATCATTGGAGTAAATTATGCAGATTAATCGATGATGTCATGGTGACCACGCCCATAGCCACGCCCCCACCGCCACAGGTATCTTGGCAGTTTATGGGAAACACTGTTATACGTCTAGTCTCTTACGTGAATGAGCTAAATAATATTATTTGATATTTTACGGTAATGTGTTAATAATTTCACACATAAGTCGCTCCTAAGTATAAGTCGCACCCCAGGCCAAACTATGAAAAAAAACTGCGACTTGTAGTCCGAAAAATATGGTACTTAAAATATTCATTACTGTGGTTGTAGTGGCATCATACTGCATACCATATCTAATATTGGGATGACCTCAGCAAGAATGAGGGAGCACTGCAATAACTACAATAATATTAATTGCACCACAATAATACATGATAATAATGTAAATATATATCACTATTTATTAATGATATAGGACTAATAACAAATAATGGCAGTATTTTTTAGCAATAATTTAGCATATAAACTTTCTATATGAGGACACAATGCTGCTCTATTTGAGTACTTCAAACAAGCCAATGAGCTCCTTGCAATATTTATTTTCTCCATCCCCAGATGCTTGCAGACGGGCCGCAGATGGCAGCCGAGCTCTCCGTGGTAAGTGGAGCACGCCATAAATCACAGACACCTGCCGCAGATGGATGCCTTTTTGGGCAATTTTAATCCCAAGTATCTGGCGATGCCTTCTCACCAGATGGGGGCTTTGAGTTTGAAGAGTTTCTCGGAGGCCTGGATGACCCTGGTGCTGTCGCAGGCCAGGATGCTGGCGCCCAGGAAGAAGCCCACATCCCAGTAACTCTGCAGCTTGTCCAGGCTGCCCTTTTTTCCCAGCAAGCTGCTCAGTTTCACACCTGGTGAAGCGACAACAATGCAAAACACAACATTTCCAGAAACAAGTGAGCGTCAAATTAGAATGCTATTGATGCTATTTCAGGCAACTAGGATGCATTCAGTACATTTCAGAACTGAAAATTAATCATGTGATGATGCCAATGTAACTAATAAAGCATGTCTAAAACATAGGCTAGTAAGGAAAAGTTTTGTCCCTGAAAAGTTTCGGCTACCTTGCTTCTATAGCCTTCATCAGAGGTGTCTTCTGATGAAGGCTACAGATACAAGGTAGCCGAAACTTGTCAGGTAAAAAACTTTACCTTACTAGCCGTTATTAATCAACCATTTATAAATACACATCAGTAGGCTAAATGAACCTCTTCAACATACATGTCTAAAACAAATAAAGCTTTTTAGGGTTGCTCAAAGTATCGATACTTTGATATCAAGTCAATACCAAGTAGTACTGTACTGATAATAATAATAAAGTACCGCGGCACTAATGAGGTAAAAAGGTACTATACTGCCGGTACCTTTTTTTTGCCTGTTCCGTGGTGTTATATGAGCCGTGGCGCATGTCGGGTGTCAACACGCGTACAGACCGCTTACAAGCGGAAACAATGTGGAGACTGAAGACTGACTTTAAAACTAACAATAAAGGTGAAGCAATGCACTGCAGGGCCCAGCTCACAGCTAACGACCCCTTTACAGTGTTTTAGCTACTTCTAAATCCCAGATTCTCGCCTCCATGGCGACAAATAATCTGACTTTCTTGCAAGTTTTATCCCTGCAGCACGAGAAATAGCTAAACATGCTTCACTACACACTGCAGGAGGAGACAATAGCTAACCGCTAACAGCAAACTAGCGCTCCTGAATGTAAACAAATGCCGTGTTTCCCACACATTCATTTATTTGTGGCGGCCCGCCACGAAATAATTACGTCCACCACAAATAAAAAAAAAATTAAAAAAATTAAAAAAATATTTTTATTTTATTTTGTCCTTTCCAGCTTCTCAGGCAAATCATATAGTTGATGTAAATGCCCATATAGGCTGTTCAGATTTACTTTACAAAAGAGAAGTGTAGGATACTTCTCTTGTGGCCTTATTTGTATTTGACCACTACTGTTTTCTGTTTATTTGTTACTGACTGTGGCAGGACACCTCTGCCTCTGTTTCACTTTATGTTGCTGGTAAATAATATGGTTGTAGTAGTAGGCTAAAGTTAAATTATTTAGTATGCACTAATTAAAGGGGCAGAGCTTTAAGAGACATTTTAGCTTTTATATTTTATAAGATATATTTTTTGTAAGAACCACAATTAATAAATATATTTCAGTGAATAACTTATTGTTCAAATCTGTATATAGATATGTACATAAAGTGTTGTAATTATATTGTAAAATGGATGGATGGATGGATGGATGGATGGATGGATGGACGTTTAAAACAAAACTGTTATTATTAATTAGTAAGTATACATTTTTTGAGCCTTTTTAGAGAAAATCATATCATTGTAGTAAATTATGCAAATTGCTCGATGATGTCATGGTGACCACGCCCATAGCCACGCCCCCACCGCCACAGGTATCTTGGCAGTTTATGGGAAACACTGAAATGGGTGGATCTATACAATAATCGACTGTAACGATACCAAGTACAACGGCCGTACAGTCGGTATGACAATGATTACATAAATACTTTTATCATCACTACTTGCTATTGGATCGATACCCAAATTTTCAGCATTATTCAAAATGTATGTGAAGTATCCAAACAACAGAAGAATAAGTGCTAATCCCATTTTAACAGAAGTGTGAAGAAAACGTGTTAAAACAGATAGCAACCAGGTATTAACAGTACATGAAGAAGTAGATTAATAATCCATTAAGCCATCAATACTACTAAAAGACAAAATAGTTATTTAATGCCACTTTATTTCAGTCTTCTGAAATCATTCTTTTAGTGATAAGATTTTCAGTCCAAAAAAAGCTAATAATGATTTTTTTTGTGGCCCCCTTAATTTTGAAAAATATAGAAAAGTATCTAAATACTTTTTGATACCAGTACCGATACCAAAACATTGGTAACAACACTAGTGCTCACAGGCAAAAAATACATTGATACCTGTTTTTATTTAGTAGCGACAGTACTGAATACTGAACGACAAATTGGCCCTAATTTGCTTTACGGTAAATTCCTGGCAACCACAGCTGCCAATATTTTACCTAAATTCTATAGTTTATTTTTTTTATTAACAACAGGTTAACAATATATATATTTTTTTCATAGTAATTTATTATAAGAAAGTTATTAACGGTAAAATTTACGGATTCAACATCAACATAACGTATTGTCCTTTACATCTTGACTGTCTTTTTTACGGTGAATTCCTGGTAAATTGTGCAGATTTTTTTTTTTTTTTTTTTTTACAGTGTTGTATTAGGAAACCCCTAAAGCCATACCGTACCAAACATTGATGCCACCATTAAATATGTTGTTTTGACAAACCTGTAATATTCAACAGGATGTAAAACCATAATGTCACTCAGCATAGCGCAGACCTTCTCTAAGACTAAATTGCTTATTATTATTTTTATTGTTAATAAACCATAGTCAATGGTGAAAATAATAATGTACACACGTTTATCCAGATTTTCAATAAAATGTAAAGTTGTGGGGGTTTTTTTCTGCATGTGTCTCCATATTTACTCTTTGTGCCAACATGACTGCTTGTCATGTACAAACTAAGTACTGTATTGTTTTTGCATTTTATTTATTGAAAAGTAGTGTAAATAATAATACATGCCATGCAAAAAAAGGACACATTTACTCTATTTGAATGGTTGGTAAACAAGCTGCGATACTTAACATAATGTGTTGCAAGAGTAGTAATGTAGTAGTAATAATCACATTTCTGGTGCCATTGCCACTACTCATAATATCTTATGCTGTGCAGAAAAATACATGATTACTTAATAAATTGCTCTCATATCATGCTTGTTATAATATGCTGTGATGTATAACTTTTACATACTATATAGAAAAGACAATATAACATATTTGGTGCTACCTCGGGAAATTGCTGTTCCCTCGGCCTGCAGCAAAAAAACTAAATAACGGTTAAGGGGAGAAGTCATGGTGATAAGCAGGCTTTAAGATATCTAAAGGGGCGGGGATAATCTAATGCAGGCTGATTCCTAAAGCCCTGCCTGCCCTGCGTCTGGCATTCCTGAGCACCTAGGAGCTTTTCAGCCTCTGATGCCGGTCTGCTTCACTCGACACTGAGCAATGAAAGTAAACATTAGCTTTTTTTTTATCGAGAAAATAACCAAATTTGGTAAGTGGGACTTCAAAACGGTCTCATCACAAGGCTTTTTACATAGAGATCCTGTAGGAGTGCACCATGGGAGCTGTAATAGAAGATTTATGTGCCTTTTCCATGGGATATTGCTGCAACGGTGTGCGCTTTCACACAGCGACAGCATTCTGCAACCAGCGTTATAGCATCAGCACCAGCGTCTGGTGTGTCCAACACAGGGCCTTATATGCAGATCACGCGCCGTGCCTTGGGCCCAGCTATATGTTTGTGCGAATGAGCGCATAAAATGGCAAATGTTACTGCAACTGGATTCCTAGCCTCTTCCTGCTCTGCCACTGACAAGTATATAATGGCAAATTTCAAATTTCAAATAGGCTTCTGCCCTATAGACTTTGTATCTGTAAGAAATATGCAACTATAATTATTTGATACACATTTTTATAAGTGGTGACCCTCGCCCCATCCTCGTTTGTGAATGACATGAGCATTTCATGGAAGCTGCTTTTATACCCAACCATGGCACCCACCTGTTCCCAATTAGCCTGTTCACCTGTGGGATGTTCCAAATAAGTGTTTGATGAGCATTCCTTAACTTTCTCAGTCTTTTTTGCCACTTCTGCCAGTTTTTTTTTGAAACATGCTGCAAGCATCAAATTCCAAATGAGCTAATATTTGCAAAAAATAAAAAAGTTTTCCAGTTCGAACGTTAAATATATTGTCTTTGCAGTCTATTCAATTGAATATAGGTTGAAAAGGATTTGCAAATCATTGTACCGTATTTCCTTGAATTGCCGCCGGGTCAAACTCATTTCGCAAAATAATTAGCATATGCCTAGAATTTCCGGCGGGTCAAACTCGTCACGTCACGAGTGACACTTCACCTGTCATCATTTTCAAAATGGAGGAGGCTGATTTCAATAATTTGCAATCGCATAAAGGGAAGAAGATAAAGAGCTATTCAGTAGGATTTAAGCTCCAAGCTATTGAATACCGGTATGGTAAAAATAACAGTAAGCAGCTATGTTTTATTAATATACCGGAGCTGCGTGTGTCAAATATGAGTCATTAAATGACTCCCGCCTCCTAGTGGTAGAGGGCGCTAGTGATCCTTCTTGCTACTACTCGGCTGCAGAAGAAGTGACAACAAGCAGCAAAAGTTAGCAGCGGTCGTTTATTTTTTCCTCTCGCTTGCACTTTTAACATGGAGGATTACATATGTAAAATAAAACAGTTTTCTAAACTGGACTTTCAATCGAAGCAGGAGGTAATAATTAAAGGAAAATCTCCATCGAGACACAGAGACTTTTAAAACTGAAGAAAGATAAGGAAGACTTCTATAAACAAGTTATCGATGCTTTAGTTCAGAAGGAGCTGCGCATGGACTTCATTTATAAGTAAAGGTAAGACCATAATAAAACATTTTTTATTAAATGTGCTTTTCATGATGGTATCCTTACATCACACTCAGATTTATAAGCGCAGGCCTAAATTTACCGCATGCCTTTGGTAAGCGCCGGAGTGAGAAGAGGTTTTAAATTAATTACCGCCCCGGCGCTAATTCAAGGAAATACGGTATTTTGTTTTTATTTACGATTTACACAACGTGCCAACTTCACTGGTTTTGGGGTTTGTACAATGGCCATTACTACATTTTAAGCAGGGATCTTCAACTGTAATTACTCAACTAACCTGTAAGATTTCCCCGGGGTTACAAGGAAGGATATCCTTATAAGTCAAGTCAGTCCAGTTAAAAATAAGGTTGTATTTAATGTACACAAATTTCCACTCACCCACTTTGCGAAGCTCAAAGGAGGTTTCAAACTGGTGTCCGGCAGCCAGGAGCAGAACAGCGTAGTTGATACCAGAGTGCAGCGTTGGCTCCGACTCGAATCCCATTTTAAACCTCAAAGGACGAGGACAAATAACTTTAATAAACATGCTTCTTCCACGACGTGCGTCATCCTAAAATTCCCAAAGCGTCCCTCATCTGAAATAAGACCGCTTCCCTGAAACACTTCCAAGTTGGAGATTGCAATTAGAGGAAATATTGAGCTGGGGGTACGTAACGACAGCAGCATGGACATTCATCTAATGAGTAAAGTGCGCATCTGAGGGAATGAAGGTTATTAAGAACCTCTGGCTTGTTGTGACAGGCCAATAACAGCCAGATGGGACACGGCGCATTCATTCGGCACATATGAGATCTTGAAAGCAATTTCCACCCGACAGCAATCAGTAACTTGATGTTTTTTCCCCCTTCCTCGCTCTGCTATCAAGTTAGCCTACATATAGTGCGCCCGGAAAGTATTCACATCGCTTCATCTTTCCACATTTTGTTATGTTACAGCCTTATTCCAAAATGTAATAAAATACCTTCTTGTCCTCAAAATTCTACACACAACACCCCATAAGGATAAAGTGAAAATCAGTAGATCATCACCAGGCCAGCGCCATCCCTACAGTGAAGCATGTTGGTGGCAGCATCATGCTGTGGGGATGTTTTTTCAGCGGCAAGAACTGGGAGACTAGTCGGGATGGAGGGAAAGATGAATACAGCAATGTACAGAGACATCCTGGATGAAAACCAACGCTTCCCATTCAACCTGATGGAGCTTGAGAGGTGCTGCAAAGAGGAATGGGCAAAACTGCCCAAAGATAGGTGTGCCAAGCTTGTGGCGTCGTATTCAAAAAGGCTTGAGGCTGTAATTGCTGCCGAAGGTGCATCAACAAAGTATTGAGCAAAGGCTGTGAATTAGAGATGTCCGATAATAGCTTTTTTGCCGATATCCGATATTGTCCAACTCTTAATTACCGATTCCGATATCAACCAATACGATATATACAGTCGTGGAATTAACACATTATTATGCCTAATTTTGTTGTGATGCCCCGCTGGATGCATTAAACAATGTAACTTTACCATGAATTGATTAATGTGGACCCAGATTTAAACAAAGTTGAAAAACTTATTCGGGTGTTACCATTTAGTGGTCAATTGTACGGATTGAGGTGGGCGGGGTTGGGTGTATATAGTAGCGTCCCAGAAGAGTTTGTGCTGCAATAAATCCTTATAAATACTGTCCTCACACTAAGGCGGGTTTCTTAGCCAGGCTCTGTGCTTCATGTAAGGCTGCAATTTTCACTACTTCCAGTAGGTGCATTGCCACAAAACACCAAAGTCAAGCAAACACTTCCTACTTCTTCAGATTTGGCTGAAAAATTGTTTAGTGTAAAACAGGGGTGCCCAGACTTTTTCAGCAGGCGATCTACTTTTCAATTGACCAAGTCGAGGGTATCTACCTCATTCATATATATAATTTATATGTATTTATTTATGAAAGAGACGTTTGTGTTACCAAGTTAAAGGTGTTTAATGATAATGCAAGCATGTTTAACACATATAGATTCCTTTCTTTCATGAAGACAAGAATATAAGTTGGTGTATTACCTGATTCTGATGACTTGCATTGATTGGAATCAGACAGTAGTGCTGATAATGTTCGCATTTTCATATGGAAGAGAAAAAAAGTCCTCCTTTCTGTCCAAAAGAGGATATAGTATCCGAGGTGGTTTAAAATACAAATCCGTGATCCACAATAGAAAAAGGAGAAAGTGTGGAATCCAATGAACCCTTGTACCTAAGTTACGGTCAGAGCGAAAAAAGATACGTCCTGCACTGCACTCTAGTCCTTCACTCTCACGTTCCTCATCCACGAATCTTTCATCCTGGCTCAAATTAATGTGGTGTAGTGGATTGTCCGAAGCTTAAGCAGGCAACAAAAGTAGTTTAGTACAACAAATTTATTTACCCATTATCAGAAGTGCAGGTTGAATTGAGTTGGTCGTGCAGACAAACCACAAGTTACTCCGGAGCAAACAAGACACACACAAGCCAAAATCACTCCCGAGTTCCGGTCTTCTGCCATTTTTTATATGTCTGTTGTGCGTCATCGTTCCTTATCGAATGCGTCAATGTCTTGTTTTGCTTTTCCTATCTGTTCCATAACAACTCGAATCCTTTAGACAGTCAACACATTCTATAGACAGGTTGGCACGTCTTAATATTCACTTTTGTCCCACAACTGGTCCATTCAATGGCACAAAAATACAAGAGTATTGAAAATGAGCGGACATTCTTAAAAGACAAGAAATATAGGTCAAAAGGTCAGAAATTCTACTACAGTGGTAATCGTCGCTTTCTCGGTCCGAATCTCTCTCGCTGCATTGTAAACAATAGGGAAATGTGAGCAGCCCTCCAGCTTGTGACGTCACGCTACTTCCGGTAGGAGCAAGCCTTTTTTTTATCAGCGACCAAAAGTTGCGAACTTTATCGTCGTTCTCTACTAAATCCTTTCAGCAAAAATATGACAATATCGCGAAATGATCAAGTATGACACATAGAATGGATCTGCTATCCCCGTTTAAATAAAAACAATTCATTTCAGTAGGCCTTTAAATGGTCTAGTATTCTTAACTTCTCCCCAGAGCTTTTCCTCCGGTCACTCCTCTAAGGCCATGTGTCAAACTGGGTGTTGATTGGGGGAAGTCATTTTACAGTCGCGCCATTGAGACGAATTGAGCGTATATTGATAAATGCTACATTAACACACACGCACGCAGAGACATTATTGCAGATTCTCTCACCAGTGTGTGCCGCTGTCTCGACTTTGCGTGTCGGCAAAGTGAGACTCCAGGAACATGTCCTTGTAGATCCTCCCCACCAGGCAGTAGATGTCTGACGCCACCTGCTCATCAGCCTCCACTAGGGGCAGCATGATGTCCAGGGCCTTCTGTCTGTCGCCCGGCTGGTTCCTCCTACGCACAAAAAAAGTTAGTCACACAAAAGTTGTTAGCGCTGATCCTTAACAATTATTTCTCTTGTGTAAGAGCAGACTTGGAACACCCAAACACGCTTAAAACAACAAACATGAAATAACTGCACGGTCAAATAAGTTGTATCCTGGCCTGTAGGGCTGTGAATCTTTGGGCTCCACAGGAGTGGAGCCGATTCAGAGTCGATTCTCGATTCAAAAACTATATTTTTTTAATAACATTGGATGCCAGTTCTATGACTAACTACATTCTTCCATAAACTTTGCGCCTATAACAGTCCGGATGGTTCTTTTTCTCTTTGGTCCGGAGGACACGACATCCACAGTTTCCAAAAACTATTTGAATTGTGGACTCCTCAGACCACAGAACACTTTTACACTTTGCATCAGTCCATCTTAGATGAGCTCGGGCCCAGCGAAGCCGGCGGCGTTTCTGGGTGTTGTTGATAAATGGCTTTCGCTTTGCATAGTAGAGTTTTAACTTGCACTTACAGATGTAGCGACCAACTGTAGTTCCTGACAGTGGTTTTCTGAAGTGTTCCTGAGCCCATGTGGTGATATCCTTTACACACTGTTGTCGCTTTTTGATGCAGTACCACTTGAGGGATTGAAGGTCACAGGCTTTCAATGTTGGTTTTCGTGCAGTGCAGTGATTTCTACAGATTCTCTGAACCTTTTGATGATATTACGGACCGTAGATGGTGAAATCCCTAAATTCCTTGCAATAGCTTTGTCACGTGGGGGGGTCGCAGCTCGCTGCGGGGTTGTTCTTCCAACGCAAAAACGGCTCCGGACGACAGCGTGAAGGTAGGCTTGGATTTATTTACCAAAGTCACTCACTACCACAAACTCAGAGAGAGAGAGAGAGAGAGAGAGAGAGAGAGAGAGAGAGAGAGAGAGAGAGAGAGAGAGAGAGAGAGAGAGAGAGAGAGAGAGAGAGAGAGAGAGAGAGAGAGAGAGAGATCAGAAGGCATAAGAAAAAGTATCTGCATTTGATTGTTTACATTTGATTATTAACAATCCGGGGAGGGTGTTAGTTTAGGGTTGTAGCTGCCTGGAGGTGAACTTTTATTGAGGTTTTGAAGGAGGATAGAGATGCCCTTTCTTTTACACCTGTTGGGAGCGCATTCCACATTGATGTGGCATAGAAAGAGAATGAGTTAAGACCTTTGTTAGATCGGAATCTGGGTCTAACGTGGTTAGTGGAGCTCCCCCTGGTGTTGTGGTTATGGCGGTCATTTACGTTATGGAAGTAGTTTGACATGTACTTCGGTATCAGGGAGGTGTAGCGGATTTTATAGACTAGGCTCAGTACAAGTTGTTTTACTCTGTCCTCCACCCTGAGCCAGCCCACTTTGGAGAAGTGGGTAGGAGTGAGGTGGGATCTGGGGTGACAGGTGTTCACCTGTGGGATGTTCCAAATAAGTGTTTGATGAGCATTCCTCAACTTTCTCAGTCTTTTTTGCCACTTGTACGAGCTTTTTTGAAACATGTTGCAGGCATCAAATTCCAAATGAGCTAATATTTGCAAAAAATAACAAAGTTTACCAGTTCAAACGTTAAGTATCTTGTCTTTGCGGTCTATTCAATTGAATATAGGTTACAAAGGATTTGCAAATCATTGTATTCTGTTTTTATTTACCATTTACACAACGTGCCAACTTCACTGGTTTTGGGTTTTGTACGTTTCACCTGTATTTATGTTGCATAATCTGGTGTTTTTGGAGCAGAATACCAGATTACCTCGTGTTGGGACTTTTATCAGTGTTTAGAACTTGTCATGCAACATCTGTTCCTCCTTGAGTTTGCAAATACAACATCACTTCATGGTAACAATCCAGTCAGAAGGAGCCAAAACAAGTTTATCTGGGCAGCGTGCAAAAACACTATTTTAACCGCTGCCAAACTGCAGCCTTGCACGCGTCGCCACAGCAGGAGCAACTAATAATGGGTAGTGTGGGGGCTCAAAGCTTGCTTCATTATTACTCATTAGTACATTCACTGCTACATTCATTCCACTAATACAGTTGATGCTTGTTTATATGCTCCGTTCATACAGACTGCAGCACAAAGCAATAGCTGTGGGATTCTAAATAACAAAATGATGCACTGTCATGAAATGGTAAAAAACCTAAGGCAGCACCTCATTTAGCACAATGAACGCTGATGTAAGACGTAATAAGCATGAACATGTTTTGACTTGTACTGTGTGGGTTTTTTTTTTTTGAACCACTTCCCTTTACACACTCAGAATGACAAGTGAAGGGCAGCTGCTTTCACTTTCACGTTATTGCTCTGACAATTTGAGGAAGTTACATGTTGCATCAACGACACAAGAAAATAAAACAGTTGTACAAATGGCATTGGAACCTTTTACAGCCATAAACTAAAAGAAAGCAACAAATATAAAGTGCCAGTCTAACGTTGGGCACAACCTCCTCACTGGATAACATGAAAAAGTGTCTTTATACTTTTGACTGGTATGTGTGAAAAATGTCTGTGATATAATATCTTGAAATGAGTTTCAACATGCACTGACTGCACACAACTCGGAACTGTAACAGTGATGAGGTGTCCTGGCTGGTCCACCAGTGTAATCTGGGGGTGGCCATAGGAATAAAAAGTTAAAATACCAATGATTGTCACACACACTAGTTGTGGTGAAATTATTCTCTGCATTTGACCCTTCACCCTTGATCACCCCCTGGGAGGTGAGGGGAGCAGTGGGTAGCAGCGGTGGCCGCGCCCGGGAATAATTTTTGCTGATTTAACCCCCAATTCTGAGTAATGGGTAATGGGAGGTAATGGGGTCCATTTTTATATAGTCTTTGGTATGACTCGGCCAGGGTTTGAACTCACGACCTACCGATCTCAGGGCGGACACTCTAACCACAAGGCCACTGAGCAAAATAAGCTACTATTCTTATTAGAAGCCAGAGTACAATTAACACAATCGTGAATGTTTTTTTTAATTTATCTATGATTACATAATATTGCTTTAACGCAGTGCTTCTCAATTTTCTGTTAAGCCCGCCCAAGAGGAAGGAAATATTTCGCCCTCTTTCCCCCACACTCTCTGTTATAAAATTGTCCAGTTCAGTTCAGTTAAGTTTATTTATTTATTTCATTCAGAAAACATCAAACAAAGGAATAAAATAAAAATAAATCATGCAACGTAACATTAAATTATGAATGAAAAGGAGCATAAAGAAGTTAAAAACATATATCTGCCCATAATATATGTTATAAGTACACCTTAATGAATAAATACATATAGATCACTTTACAACAAATAACTTTATCATTATTATTATTTTTTAGTTTCTAACAGAAAATATTTAAAGTGCATTATTTGGCCTGAATTTTTTTTTTTTAAATTTAAACATTTTTGATAGACTTGAACCATTTGATATTGAAAAATAAAATGAAATAAACTCAATAAATAATACAAAACGTAAACTGATTCACAACATTAACTCAGGAGCACAAAAGACACTTTAATCTACAAAAAAAATAAAAATAAAATAATAATAATTTGTTTACGACAAATAACTTTGTTATTATTTTTTAGTCTCTAACAGAAAATAATTAAAGTGCATTATTTGGCTTGAAAAAAATAAAAAATAATAATAATTAAACATTTTTGATAGACTTAAACAATTTGATATTGAAAAATAAAATGAAATAAACTAAATAAATAATACAAAACGTAAACTGATTCGCAACATTAACTCAGGAGCACAAAAAACACTTTAATCTACAAAAAAAAAAATAATAATAATAATAATAATAATTTGTACTGATTTTATTTTTTTTCCAAAATGAGGAAGTCGGAATTAATGGCTACAATGACCAATTTTTGGAGTACAATGCTTTTCGAAGCGGGGTTTGAACCATGATAGCGCATGATACTGATAAAGCATGATCTCCAGGGTCATGCTTTATTAAGCCACTATTTGAGAAGAACTGCTTTAACTCAAGGCATCAAGATGCCGTAACTATTGACATAAGTATTGACACCAACTTCTTCATTACTCAATTTGTCATCTTAATTAATAGGACATTTTGGACAATTCTATACTTGGTAGGAAGTGTTTGGGAAAGGACCTTTTTGTGTAAAGGCATTGCTGTGTGAGTTTGGTGTGGAAGAACCTATTATTATTATTATTAGCCTTTATTTAACCAGGTAAAATCCCATTGAGATCAAAGATCTCTTTTCCAAGAGACCTGCACAGAACCCTGACTTCAACACCACCAAACACCATTAGGATAAAGCACAATATTTTAATGTTGTGCCTATAACAATTGTGAACAAAGTCGACGACATAGTAGTCAACTCACCGATTCAGTGCAAAGGCATAGTGGAACTTCACGTGTGGATGTGCAACGAGGTCAAAGGTCGGGAGCTTCTCCAGAGTCTCCACCAGCTTCACGACCGCTTCATAGTCCTAAACAGCCATGTAGAAGAGACACTCAGAGGATAACAAGGACATAATGTAGCTAAACAACAGTGGCACTTAAACAATTACGTGGGCACCCCCAATCACATTGTTGCTGGCGGAATGTCGCCTACATGCCGACGCTACACCAAACGCATGCTGAATAATTGAGCGCGCCCTTGATGCTCGACGTCGCCATGACTCATTCATGAGGCTGCGCGAGAGTAGGAGGCGCTGAAAGGTACGCAAAACGACGTTTTAAAAATGGATGGGACTCTTTATTAGGTACACCTGGATCAAATTTGCCTTTACAAAGACGCCAAATTTGGCCCTTTCGGTCATTTGGTAGGGTGGCTTCCCTAGTTTAATACACATTCATACGGAACTCTTTCAGGCTCGTTAGGGGTGTCCCGATCAGATTTCAGACATAAAAGTATAATATTGGCTTGGATCTAAACTTGTTGATGTAAGCGGTCCGACACAAGCGTTCCTGCTACGTGTTTACCTGTGCAAAGCTGTACAGTTAACATTTAAAGGCCTACTGAAATGAAATTTTCTTATTTAAACGGGAATAGCAGATCCATTCTATGTGTCATACTTGATCATTTCGCGATATTGCCATATTTTTGCTGAAAGGATTTAGTATAGAACAACGACGATAAAGTTCGCAACTTTTGGTCTCTGATAAAAAAAAGCCTTGCCCCTACGTAGCTTGACGACACCGGAGGAAGGATTGCTCATATTTTCCTATTGTTTACACCAGCAGCGAGAGAGATTCGGACCGAGAAAGCGACGATTACCCCATTAATTTGAGCGAGGATGAAAGATTCGTGGATGAGGAACTTGAAAGTGAAGGACTAGCGTGCAGTGCAGAACGTATCTTTTTTCGCTCTGACTGTAACTTAGGTACAAGCTGGTTCATTGGATTCCACACTCTCTCCTTTTTCTATTGTGGATCACGGATTTGTATTTTAAACCACCTCGGATACTATATCCTCTTGAAAATGAGAGTCGAGAACGCGAAATGGACATTCACAGTGACTTTTATCTCCACGAGAATACATCGGTGAAGCTCTTTAGCTACTGAGCTAACGTGATAGCATCGGGCTTAACTGCATATAGAAACAAATAAGTCCAAGACTGGAAGGATAGACAGAAGATCAACAATACTACCAAACTCTGGACATGTAAATAAACGGTTAATCCTTTCCAGCCTGGCGAAGCTTAACAATGCTGTTGCTAACGACGCCATTGAAGCTAACTTAGCTACGGAACCTCGACAGAGCTATGCTAAAAACATTAGCTCTGCACCTACGCCAGCTCTCATCTGCTCATCACGACCCGTGCTCACCTGCGTTCCAGCGATCGACGGTACGACGAAGGACTTCACCCGATCACCGATGCGGTTGGCGGCCCGGAAACGGAGAAAGTCAAGGTGAGGTCGTTCGGCTAGCGCGTCTACTATCCTCAAAGTGCTCCTGGTTGTGTTGCTGTAGTCCGCCGCTAATACACCGATCGCACCTACAGCTTTCTTCTTTGCAGTCTCCATTGTTCATTAAACAAATTGCAAAAGATTCACCAACACAGATGTCCAGAATACTGTGGAATTTTGGGATGAAAACAGAGCTTTTTTGTATTGGATTCAATGGGTCCGAATACTTCCGTATCAACCGTTGACGTCACACGCATACGTCATCATATCTAGACGTTTTCAACCGGAAGTGTGGCGGGAAATTTAAAATTGCACTTTATAAGTTAACCCGGCCGTATTGGCATGTGTTGCAATGTTAAGATTTCATCATTGATATATAAACTATCAGACTGCGTGGTCGGTAGTAGTGGGTTTCAGTAGGCCTTTAAATGTCCTACAGTAAGCACACACGTTTGGTCTTTTCTTGTATTTTAATGAAGAGGTAAATCGCATAGGCTTCTAGGAGCTAGCAGCTACCACAACAGCTAAGAACACAATAGCACACAAGCTTGACATACAGTACAGGCCAAAAGTTTGGACACACCTTCTCATTCAATGTTTTTTTCATTTTTTTTTCATGATTATTTACATTGTAGATTGTCACTGCAGGCATCACAACTATGAATGAACACATGTGGAGTTATGTACATAACAAAAAAAGGTGAAATAACTAAAAACATGTTTTTTATTCTAGTTTCTTCAAAATAGCCACCCTCTGCGCTCATTAATTTTTTGCACACTCTTGGCATTCTCTCGATGAGCTTCACAGGTGTCATGGTTTTGATGCCTTCAGTGACAATCGACAATGTAAATAGTAGGGATGTCCGATAATGGCTTTTTGCCGATATCCGATATTGTCCAAATCTTTAATTACCGATACCAATATCGATATCAACCGATACCGATATCAACCGATATCGATATATACAGTCGTGGAGTTAACACATTATTATGCCTAATTTGGACAACCAGGTACGGTGAAGATAAGGTCCTTTTTAAAAAATTAAAAACATTTTCTTAAATAAAAAAGAAAGTAAAACAATATAAAAACAGTTACATAGAAACTAGTAATTAATGAAAATGAGTAAAATTAACTGTTAAAGGTTAGTACTATTAGTGGACCAGCAGCACGCACAATCATGTGTGCTTACGGACTGTATCCCTTGCAGACTGTATTGATCTATGTTGATATATAATGTAGGAACCAGAATATTAATAACCGAAAGAAACAACCCTTTTGTGTGAATGAGTGTGAATGAGTGTAAATGGGGTAGGGAGTTTTTTTGGGTTGGTGTACTAATTGTAAGTGTATCTTGTGTTTTTTTATGTTGATTTAATAAAAAAATAAAAACAGATACCAATAATTAAAAAAAACGATACCGATAATTTCCGATATCACATTTTAAAGCATTTAAATATTATCGGACATCTCTAGTAAATAGTCATGAAAAGAGAGAAAACGCATTGAAATGAGAAGGTGTGCCCAAACTTTCAGCCTATACTGTACATAATAAGTAGAGACGGTATTATTGATAACTGCGGCAAAACTCCCATTAATTAGTCTTACCATTTGAATTTAAAATGATGGAAAAACCGTGATTGATAACTGCACACTGACTGGCTCCAGCTCGCTAGCTTAAATGCTAACATGAAAACAAGAGCTATTAATGTCTTTCCCCATTAAGAAACAACATATCCCAATTTAAATTGATATAAACACATTACTGTCTGATCAACTAAGCCATTCAATTGTGGATATTGGACCTACAAGCTGTGCTCTCTTAGGACAAACTGATCGAACTACTGTATACATAGAAGAAAAAGAGACGGAAGTGTTTTTACAGTGTGTTCAAGGACCGCTGAAAAGAATAGGACGCCACAACGCCCGCCAGAAATAATAAGTAATTTTATTTTATACACACTTTTACACCAATATTTAAAACAATAAAATCTTAAAATACAAAGACTAAAACACTATCAGTAGAGCAAAACAAACACAAAACTCATGATAGTTAGGTTTAAAAATGACTTGGTCAAGAGATTTTAGTGTATGTATAAGTACATTTTTTAGCACATTAAAAATACCACAATAATAATGATAACTGTCCTCATTTTGATCACGATGACCTTGATGTGAAATGTTCATATTGTTACATCCCTATTTAGCAAGTGTCTTCAAAGTACCAGTGGAGTGGAAAAACAAGTTGCCTTTATATTGAAGCTATTATCATATATACCTGATTTATGACACCAAAAGACTTCCAAAGTTTGCGAACAAATAGATATGATTAAAATGGTATCAATCTCACTGAGATTCCTGAGCCACTTTGAGAGTTAATTGGGAAGCCAGTCAAGTGATCCGTTATGTAGCGCTAGGAACCAAAGATCCCTTCCCCATCAACAACAATGCTAATTAAGCAGACTTTGTCAGAGCCAACAATGAATACTTTGAGAAAAATTATGATCCAGAACCTTACATTTTTGAGCCCGAACACAAAGAGGATGAGCAATACGTTTTAGAAGCCGAGTGCTAAACGGATGTAGCTTTATTGTAACACTAGCATCGGCAGCGTTGCTAGGTGCTAAACATACAAACTAACCATAATAAAACATTTACTGTACAATTTTCACTCTCCCTAGGATGCCGACCGATGGGACGCTCACATAATTCTGTTTAGATGAAGAAACAATCACAATTCTCATATCATAAGGGTTTAAAAAAGTTTCCACAACTACCGTCTTTTTTGTGTCTTTTTTGCCATCTCCGAGGACGTCAAAGTCGACCAGCCTGTCGGTCAATGGTCAAATGTGTCTACTACCAGGTGAGAGATGCATGAGTTATAATCTAGAATGTACTTTTATCAAGTTTAAGACAAAGCAGAAGCAGCCGCCAGTTTATAGCGTGTGAACAACTGCAGCGTAAGTTAGCATTAGCTCACCACTATCAATGTGCCGTTAAAATCTCATTCCAATTTTTGCGTATTTCTACGATGACTACCGTATTTTTCGGAATATAAGTCGCAGTTTTTTTTCATAGTTTGGCCGGGGGTGCGACTTATACTCAGGAGCGACTTATGTGTGAAATTATTAACACATTCCCGTAAAATATCAAATAATATTATTTAGCTCATTCACGTAAGAGACTAGACGTATAAGATTTCATGGGATTTAGCAATTAGGAGTGACAGATTGTTTGGTAAACGTATAGCATGTTCTATATGTTATAGTTATTTGAATGACTCTCACCATAATATGTCACGTTAACATACCAGGAACGTTCTCAGTTGGTTATTTATGCCTCATATAATGTACACTTATTCAGCCTGTTGTTCACTATTCTTTATTTATTTTAAACGCATTGAAAAACTGTTTAATAACAGATTAGAGAGTTTCATGAATAAAAATAGAATACTCGAAGAGAACCAATATGGATACAGAGCTAATGTTTCAACTTCAATGGCTTTAATTGAAATTACAGAAGAAATTACCAATGCAATAGATAGTAAAAAATGTGCAGCAGCAGTGTTCATGGATCTAACTAAAGCATTTGACACTATTAATCACAATATTTTAATCAAAAAACTAGAACGATATGGCATCAGAGGGTTAGTCTTAAACTGGATAAGAAGTTATCTAACGAACAAGAAACAATACGTGAAGCTAGGCGAACACACGTCTACAACGCTAAATATATCCTGTGGTGTACCTCAGGGATCAATACTAGGACCTAAATTATTCAATCTCTATATAAATGACATTTGTAAAGTTACAAAAGATTTAAAGTTAGTACTATTTGCGGATGATACAACAGCGTTTTGTTCAGGAGAGAACACACAGGAGTTAATACAAATAATAACAGAAGAAATTAACAAACTAAAAAGATGGTTTGACAAAAACAGACTATCGTTAAATCTCAGTAAAACTAAAATAATGCTATTTGGTAACAGTAGAAGAGAAAGTCAAACACAAATACAAATAGACGGAAAAGAAAGTGAAAGAGTAAATGAAACCAAATTTCTAGGTATAATGATTGATGATAAATTGAACTGGAAATGTCCAAAAAAAATATACAACATAAAGTAGCAAGAAACACGTCAATAATGAATAAAGCAAAACATGTTCTAGACAAAAAATCACTTCATATTCTCTACTGCTCACTAGTGTTACCATATCTGAGTTACTGTGTAGAAATATGGGGAAATAACTACAAAAGTACACTTCATTCATTAACGGTGTTACAAAAAAGATCAGTTAGAATAATACATAATGTTGGATATAGAGAACATACAAACCCTTTATTTATTGAATCAAAGATACGGAAATTCCACGACATAGTGAATTTGCAAACAGCTAAAATTATGCACAAAGCAAACTATAACCTGCTACCCAAGAATATACAACAATTCTTCTCAAAAAAAGAGGAGAAATATAATCTTAGAGAAAAATGTAATTTAAAACATTTGTACGCACGTACAACACTTAAGACCTTCAGTATATCAGTATGTGGAATTAAATTATGGAATGGATTAAGCAAAGCAATCAAACAATGTACTAATATGATCCACTTCAAGAAACTCTTCAAACTTAAAGTGTTTACAAAGTACAAAGAAGAAGAACCATGATAAACATTCTGAATTTATTTAATTCATCCATTCTTTCACTCTCAAAATAATCTTACTTATCTCATCATATGAAATGTAACTTACTTCACCAATTATTATTTATCTATTTATTTTTATTGTGATTACTTATGGAGTACATTGTGAATAAATTGAGAACAGGAAGTGAACAAAAAAGTTTAGCAACTGTTATGTAAAAGAAAAGGGGTAGGCGTTAATAAGCTCTGCTTCTTCCTACTCCTTTTCGAACATGTTGAAAAGAGAAACTGGAAACTGTGATGTATCATGTTGTATGCTTGCATGTTCGAAATAAACTCAAACTCAAACTCAAACTCAAAACTGCCTTTCAAACGTCTATTCTTGGTGTTGGGTTTTATCAAATACATTTCCCCAAAAAATGCGACTTATACTCCAGTGCGACTTATATATGTTTTTTTCCTTCTTTATTATGCATTTTGGCCGGTGCGACTTATACTCCGGAGCGACTTATACTCCGAAAAATACGGTAATCTGATACCATGGTCAGAGTGCAAAGCTTTACTACAGTGACGTAGAATCTACGAAAATTGCCGAGGATTTTATAAGCGGAATATTCTAAATGGCCAACATACTTTGCGGGTTGTAAATACAATTGGATATGGTTTAATGGATATAATGGAACACAAATAAGCAAATAAAGTCAACATGTTTTTCCACTCTACTGGTACTTTAATTGAAAAATATTGCAGTCTAAAACACAACATTTTGTCGATATGAACAAATATCAAATAACTGTAGTTGCACATTACCGGTACTTAGACATACAAAATATCTAAGGCAAAAACTTATTAGAAAGTATACAGAAACAAGCTTGTTCGCATCATTCAACTTACTGCACCATGAGTTAACTTAATGAATTATTGTGGCCACTAGGTGGTGGCCACTAGGTGTCGGCAAAAAAAAATACTACTCTACTCCAATTTAAGGACAGCACATGTCTATTCCAGATGGTTAATAATAAATAGATTTGTGTTTATCATACCTACCTTTGTTCTCTGTTTGACTAAGTGCACCAGATCAAGCCTTATCTAACATTCCACATTACGAAATAATAAGTATGGGTCAACTTTGGTATCTGCCAAAACTCAAAGCTCCAATATCGGTGTTGTATCAAAAGTGAAAAAGTTCAGACAATCTATAGGTTATGTCTAGTGAGTAAGACCGTATGTTTCAGTCAGATCTCCCAACTAATGGTCAGGGTTCTTGTGATTCAAATTCTTGCTTGTAATTTAAAACGATCAGTCTGTCCTAGGGTTGTACGGTATACCGGTATTAGTATAGTACCACGATACTAATTAATCATATTCGGTACTATACCGCCTCTAAAAAGTACCGGTCCCCCACACCCCTGTCGTCACGTCTTGTCATTGCTGGTTTACGAGCAGAGGAGCATGTTCGGCAGCGCGCACACACAGAGTACTTACAAACAGACAATGTGTATGGACAGAAAAGGGAGAACGAACGCATTTTGGCATAAAAACTAAAGATAAAGGTGAGGTTATAACACTGAACACCCTCAGGAAGAGGTGCTTTGAGACATGGCTAGCTAGCTAGGAGCTACAATCCAACACCAGTCGGCAGTGTTTTAGCTACTTCTAAATCATTAATCCTAGCCTCCATGGCGACAAATAAAGTATGTTTCTTACAAGTATCATCCCTGCAGGACGAGGAATAGCTAAACATGCTTCACTACACACCGTAGCTCACCGGCGTCATTAGCGGTTCCTGAATGTAAACAAATGCCATTGGTGGATCTACATCTAACATCCAATGTAATGATACCAAGTACAGGAGCGTATCTAGTCGATACTGCTATGATTACATAGATATTTTTTAGCATCACAAAATCTTCTTTCGGGTTTTTTCAATTTATATTATGTTTATAAACTCAGGAAATTTGAGGATTTTGAATATGACCAATGTATGATCCTGTAACTACTTGGTATCGGATTGATACCCAAATTTGTGGTATCATCCAAAACTAATGTAAAGCATCCAAATAACAGAAAAATAAGTGATTATTACATTATAACAGAAGTGTAGATAGAACATGTTAAGGAGAAAGTAAGCAGATATTAACCGTAAATGAACAAGTAAATTAATAATTAATTTTCTACCACTTGTCCGTAATAATTTTGACAAAATAATAGAATGGAAAATGACACGTGTGTGTATATATGTATACATAAATATATATATATATATATATATATATATATATATATATATATATATATATATATACATAGACTCATATATACATATAGCTATATATATATATATATATATATATATATATCAGTACGTATATATATATATATATATATATATATATATATATATACACATATATACATATATATATATATATATATATTTATATATATATATATATATATATATATTATATATATATATATATATATATATATATGTTTATATCTTATTCTATTTCTGATTATTATTAATGTATTGTTATTTCCTTTTTTTGTTTTTTGTTGTCTATTTATTTAATCGATGTATTTGTAGATATTACATTGTTTTTGTTGTTGTTTCTTTCTTTTTTTTGGAGGGTGGGTGGTATGGATGGGATATAAACTAAAATATTTTGACATTTAGAGCAGACAATAGATGTATGATTTATGTGAATATGAGGTAACGGATAGGAATGTCTGATGCTGGATGTCAATAAAAAAAAAATTAAATAAAAAAAAAAGGAAAATGACACAATATGTTACTGCATACACCAGCAGCTAAATTAGGAGCCTATGTTTGTTTACTTACTACTAAAAGACAAGTTGTCTAGTATGTTCACTATTTTATTTAAGGACAAACTTGCAATAAGAAATATATGGTTTATGTAACTGTAAGATTTTTTATTAAAATAAAGCCAATATTGCAATTTTTTGTGGTCCCCTTTATTTATAAAAAAGTATCAAAAAAGTACCGAAAAGTATCGAAATATATTTTGGTAACGGTACCAAAAATATTGGTATCGGGACAACACTAGTCGAGAGACAGTTCTTATCTCAAAACACTCTTAAGTTGAGGTACCACTGCACAAAAAAAAATACTTTCTTGTATGGCTATCAGGTAAAAATGGCATAAGAGGAAGCAACTGTTGATTTGCACACATACTGCGCTCAACATGAATGAACCATTAGATACTCATGCAGCAATTACTGCCGTATACGTTACATGTAGCCTCACCTGGATATCTCTATAGGTCAGCAGCAGGTTGATGACGATGTCGACTGAGAGGCACTCCACGTTGTCGAGTCGCTGTTGGATTCGGCCGAGCTCGGCGGCCAGCTCCGCTCCGGTATAAAGCTCCCGAGCTTTACGGATTTCACTCAGGATGGTTTCACGGAAATACTGGCTGTGGAAGGAGGACAACGATGTGTGAAAAATACACTGGTATTGATGAGGCTATTTATTTATATTGCTTGCTTGTGCTCTTTGAATTAGGGCAGTGATTCTCAAGCTGTGGTACCCCAGGCTCCATCTAGTGGTACGCCAAAGAATAACTTGATTAAATATTGTAACGGCGTGCCTCGAGCTGTTATCAAAGGAAGCCTTCAATGGAAGTCGTTACGATCCGACTACTGTAGGTCAACAGAACCGTCCTCACTCTGTAAAATTGTATTTTGATATTCATTTCAGTAGTGTTTAAAGTTTTTGGTTTGATTCATTATTGTATTCAAACAGTGTTACTGTTCAAACTGTGTAATGTTACAGTGGCAAAAAATATTAATTATACTGTTGTTTTTAATTAATACTTAGGCATACTAAGCTACTGCTTTTTAATGTTGGTTATTATGGTGGTGCTTGGCGAGCCAAGTGTTTTCTGAGGTGGTACTTGGTGAAAAAGATATATATGGGATACAAGATAAATTGTTTTCAGGGCCACATTTCCAGAAAGCTAAGAGCCAGGGGGCTAGACTTATCCCTTTACAATTAGTCTTGTTTGTTTATCAGAGAACCAGCGTCATCTACAGTAGACATTTGATTTTGGTCTCATTTATTTTGTCAGAGCTACAGGAGCGCACTGTTGTTTCTAAGGGACCCGCTGAAAAAATGTGAGTCTCTCACAAGTTTTTAGAACTGAACTGAACCAATCGATTAGACCAAATGATTAAACAGAGGACCTAAAATGGAACCTTGAGGAACACCACTAGTATAACTAGAGAAGTTGAACAAATGACTACGGACTACTTCTGAAGTAAACAAGCTACAGCGGGGGCGTCAAACGTACAGCCCAGGGGCCGTATTAGACCTGCAAACAGGTTTATTCTGGCCCGCGGCCTGCAAGATGAGTTTGCTAAGTATAAAAATGACCTGCAATTTTTTAAAGAAAGAAACTGCTGTTCTAAATTTGTCCACTGGATGGTCGCAACAGCAATTCAAGTGTAATCCACGTCACACATGACACTGTTTGAAGATGATGTCTCAGCTGAAATAAGTGCCCTCTGGGTTAGCTGCTTCAGCGCAGGTGCAAAGCAATTAGCTGCTCCTGCTCTTGCTGGCAGCAGATGGCGGCAAACTAATGCTGTATAGATGCACAATACCTTCTTTCATTTTAAATTAGCCACTCAACGGGTAAAATTACGAAACGGTAAGATGCAAAGACATAAGTCAACATGACCATCATTTTTGTAGTTAGAGTTCCGTGCAGCGCTCACAATTGGTTGATGGCACGATGCGCACCCTGAACTCCATTGTAAAAATGTATGTTTCTACATTTGTTGTTTGTTCTGTTTTATTTTATGCTCAAAGCTACTATAATCACATTCGTTAAGTTTGTAGTCATGTTACCTAGATGTTGGCTATGGTGTCATTTTGATAGTTGTTTTGTTTATATCATAAGTGTAATATTTGAATGATGATAAATGAATGTGTTCTGGCATTGCGGATGTCACCAATGCGGCGGTTTGAGGAAACACTCGGTTGCTTTTCCAAACACGTCTTTAATGGTGAACTACCAACATGAGAACGCTAAATAGGGTTGAAACGATTAGTCGACATTGTCGACAATAAAATTTGTCTCCGACAAATTTGTCGACAATAGTCGTGACGTCATCACTCGTGTTTTTCCCGCCGGAAGTGGGTCACTCGCAAAAACATCGTCAGTGATAACATGTAAAGTATGAGGATATTTCCTCTTATTCTTGTTAAAAACATAAATACCTGGCTCATTTTGCAAAGCGGACCTTGTTTTTATGGCAGTACATCTGTGATACGTCAGCATTTAAAGCGTAGCTAACAAGAGTGAGACGAAGTTGTGTTAAAAATAACTTTAACTATCATTTTAACCAAAGTCAGTCAGCTTAACTTTGTCAACATCAATTCAAGTACGTTTTAAAACACCGTAAATTTGCAATGCCGTAAAAAAAAGGCACTCTAACAAACATGAACAGCGTACGCATGTATCATAAGAACAAACATACAATCTATTAAATAGCCAACATTTTAAGATTAAAAGGCCTACTGAAACCCACTACTACCGACCACGCAGTCTGATAGTTTATATATCAATGATGAAATCTTAACATTGCAACACATGCCAATACGGCCAGGTTAGATTAGTAAAGTGCAATTTTAAATTTCCCACAAAATATTCTGCTGAAAACGTTGCGGTATGATGACGTTTGCGCGTGACGTCACGGATTGTGCGGACATATTGGGACACCATTGTGGCCAGCTATTAAGTCGTCTGTTTTCATCGCAAAATTCCACAGTATTCTGGACATCTGTGTTGGTGAATCTTTTGCAATTTGTTTAATGAAAAATGAAGACAGCAAAGAAGAAAGCTGCAGGTGGGATCGGTGTATTAGGGGCTGGCTGCAGCAACACAACCAGGAGGACTTTGAGTTGGATAGAAGACGCGCTACCGTGAGTACGCAGCTTTGGCTTCCAAACATTTGATCGCTTGCCCGTACGTGCATGCCGCTATGTGCATGTCACATACGTAACTTTCTTAATTTTTTTTTTTTTTTTTTGTCATATAGAAATACAATCATGTGTGCTTACGGACTGTATCCCTGCAGACTGTATTGATTTATATTGATATATAATATATATATTGTGTTTTTTTATGTTGATTTAATTTTAAAAAAATAAAATAAAAATATATATATTTTTTTTATTTCTTGTGCAGCCGCGGCCCGGTACCAATCGGTCCACGGACCGGTACCGGGCCACGGTACCAATCGGTCCACGGACCCGTACCGGGCCACGGTACCGGTGGTTGGGGACCACTGATGTAGACCACAAGGAAGTGTTTTACATTTAGAAAAAAATAAAAATAAATATAACCCCTTTAAAGGCCTACTGAAACCCACTACTACCGACCACGCAGTCTGATAGTTTATATATCAATGATGAAATCTTAACATTGCAACACATGCCAATACGGCCGGGTTAGATTAGTAAAGTGCAATTTTAAATTTCCCGCGAAATATCCTGCTGAAAACGTCTTGGTATGATGACGTTTGCGCGGGACGTCACGGATTGTAGCGGACATTTTGGGACACCATTGTGGCCAGCTATTAAGTCGTCTGTTTTCATCGCAAAATTCCACAGTATTCTGGACATCTGTGTTGGTGAATCTTTTGCAATTTGTTTAATGAACAATGGACACAGCAAAGAAGAAAGCTGTAGGTGGGAAGCGGTGTATTAACGGCCGGCTGCAGCAACACAAACACATAGCCAGTGTTTCATTGTTTACATTCCCGAACGATGACAGTCAAGCTTTACCATTGGCCTGGGAGAACAGAGACTCTTACCAGGAGGACTTTGAGTTGGATACGCGGTACCGTGAGTATGCAGCTGCGGCTTCCAAACATTTGATCGCTTGCCCGTACGTGCGTGCCGCTATGTGCATGTCACGTACGTAACTTTGGGGAAATACTGTATATGTGCTGTATGAACTTTGGGGAGGTGAACGGTACTTTGGGCTGTGGGATTGAGTGTGTTGTGCGGGTCTTTGATTTGCATTGGCGGGTTATATGGACGGGAGGGGGGAGGTGTTTGTTATGCGGGATTAATTTGTGGCATATTAAATATAAGCCTGGTTGTGTTGTGGCTAATAGAGTATATATATGTCTTGTGTTTATTTACTGTTTTAGTCATTCCCAGCTGAATATCAGGTCCCACCCGCCTCTCACAGCATCTTCCCTATCTGAATCGCTTTCACTGCCCTCTAGTCCTTCACTCTCACTTTCCTCATCCACAAATCTTTCATCCTCGCTCAAATTAATGGGGAAATCGTCGCTTTCTCGGTCCGAATCGCTCTCGCTGCTGCTGGCCATGATTGTAAACAATGTGCAGATGTGAGGAGCTCCACAACCTGTGACGCCACGCTACTTCCGGTACAGGCAAGGCTTTTTTATCAGCGACCAAAAGTTGCGAACTTTATCGTCGATGTTCTCTACTAAATCCTTTCAGCAAAAATATGGCAATATCGCGAAATGATCAAGTATGACACATAGAATGGATCTGCTATCCCCGTTTAGATAAGAAAATCTCATTTCAGTAGGCCTTTAATGCGCCCTATAATCTGGTGCGCCTTTTGTATGAAAATAGACCTGACTGGACCCGCTCATCGGCAGTGCGCCTAATAATCCGGTGCGCCCTATGGTCCGGAAAATACGGTACCTTTTCAGAATGTGCTTGTTCTATTTTTGGTCAAAGTAAAACAAAGAAAACAATCTGAAGTTGTCTTTATTTTTAGGTTTCTATGCCATGATTTTGCCAGTACGGTCCACGTGGAAATAGATCCTCCATGCGGCCCCTGAGCTAAAATGACTTTGACACCCCTGAGCTACAGCAACACCTTAGTTGCATTACAAAAAAAACTGCCAAAAAGGAGAGGACTTTGAAAAAAGTTTTGTACATCAAAAGTTTGGACTGCAAAGTTTGCTTGCATAAAACATGAAAATGTCAACACAAGGATCTGCTGATGTGTTTACAGTAGTCCAAGTTCCTCTATACAACAGGAGCACTCTCGTGTTTTTAGGAATTCACTGATAAAATATTTGTCTCACAAGATTTGAACTGAACCTGGGGGCCAGTATGGAGCTATTCCTGGGCCGCTAGTTGAAAAGCCCTGGTGTAGTGCATGGATACACAGTATAATGCACAATATGTATACAGT
This sequence comes from Entelurus aequoreus, assembly GCF_033978785.1. Classification (NCBI taxonomy): domain Eukaryota; kingdom Metazoa; phylum Chordata; class Actinopteri; order Syngnathiformes; family Syngnathidae; genus Entelurus; species Entelurus aequoreus. The sequence continues at coordinate 19,725,089 of NC_084753.1, read as the reverse complement.
GTCTCCCCTTCTTAGATGTATTTGTTGTATTCAAGGACACTAGCAGGAGGCGGATCATGTTACCGACTGAACCATAAAATAGGAACTTTCAGTTCAAATAAATTGTTGAATGTTTTCTGTCCTGATTTTGCTTCCTGGTTCTCTGCATCTCACCTGAAACTGCTAGGGCGGGGGTCGGCAACCCGCGGCTCTAGAGCCGCATGCGGCTCTTTAGCGCCACCCTAGTGGCTCTCTGGAGATTTTTCAAAAATGTATGAAGAATGGAAAAAGATGAGGGGGAAAAAATCTATTTTTTTGTTTTAGTATGGTTTCTGTAGGAGGACAAACATGACACAAACCTCCCTAATTGTTATAAATCACACTGTTTATGTTAAATATGCTTCACTCATTCGAGTATTTGGCGAGCGCCGTTTTGTCCTACTTATTTTGGCGGTCCTTGAACTCACCGTATAGTTTGTTTACATGTATACATTTCTCCGACTTTCTAGGACGTGTTTTATGCCACTTTTTCTGTCTCATTTTGTCCACCACACTTTTAACGTTGTGCATGAGTGCACAAAGGTGAGTTTTGTTGATGTTATTGACTTGTGTGGAGTGCTAATCAGACATATTTGGTCACTGCATGCCTGCAAGCTAATCGATGCTAACATGCTATTTAGGCTAGCGATATGTACATATTGCATCATTATGCCTGATTTGTAGCTATATTTGAGCTCATTTAGTTTCCTTTAAGGCATCTTAATTAAATTTATATCTCATGACACATGTAATATGGCTTTTAATTTTTTGCGGCTCCAGACAGATTTTTTTTTGTATTTTTGGTCCAATATGGCTCTTTCAACATTTTGGGTTGCCGACCCCTGTGCTAGGGTAATATGCCTTTGTAGCCGTCTCTCATGGCGACTAAGCACCTAAACAGGATGTGTGCGTGCTTCACTGCACAGCTTTCACATCGCAGTGACTCAGCACCATCACCACTTTCCACAAACATGCAAAACAAAACAAAAATAAATACACTTACTGGGAACTGGCCTGCGACACCTTGAGGAGCTGGGCGAAGCGGTCCAAGAGCGGCATGCAGATGGGCCCCAGTAGCATCTCAAAGCTGGGCTGCATCAGCTCCGTCAGGCCCTTCATCAGGCTTCCCTCGCAGCAGTACACCTTGTTGTGTGGCGTCACCATGTACGGGATGAAGGTGTAGTTGGCCGAGGATGTCTGTGTTGGCGTGAAGACGACCTATTAGTTACGACGCATTGACTACAGCATGATTAAAATATCCAAAACAGCTAACAAATGCATGACTTATTACATCTGACTGCAATAGTGGTCTATTCGCATGAGATGGACCAGCTGCTCTGAACAGGGCGTTTTAGAGGGTGTTTTCAGGCCCAATCCCAATACACCCCCTCACTCACTACCACTAGCCCTCACCCACTACCACTACACACTCCAAATTAAGTAAAAAGCGGTAGAGCTTTGTAATCTTCCCTAAGAATTGGGACACCACTTGCTACGTCACTGCATAGTTAGTAAACTATGCAGTGACGTAAGCGACTACATAGTTATGTTTGCACATAGAGTTGTACCGACACCAATATTTTGGTACCAAAATGTATATTGTTATGTATTTCGATACTTTTCAAAATTAAGGAGAACACCAAATATTTCATTATTGGCTTAATTTTAACAGAACATCAACGACAAAACTTATGATTAAACATGTTTCTTACTGCACCCTAAGAACAATATTCAAATTCAAATGCACATTAAAAACACATGGGCTTTTCCTATTGCTCACAAATAACAGTTTACAATTATTTTACATATTACAAAACCAGTGAAGTTGGCACGTTGTGTAATTCGTAAATAAAAATGGCATTTGCAAATCCTTTTCAACTAATATTCAATTGAATAGACTGCAAAGACAAGATATTTAATGTTCGAACTGAGAAACTTTTTTTTTTGTGCAAATAATCATTAACTTAGAATTTAATGGCAGCAACAGATTGCTAAAAAGTTGGCACAGGTGCATTTTTACCACTGTGTTACATGGCCTTTCCTTTTAACAACACTCAATAAACGTTTGGGAACTGAGGAGATCAATTTTTGAAGCTTTTCAGGTGGAATTCTTTCCCAATCTTGCTTGATGTACAGCTTAAGTTGTTCAACAGTCCGGGGGTCTCCGTTGTGGTATTTTAGGCTTCATAATGCGCCACACATTTTCAATGGGAGGCAGGTCTGGACTACAGGCAGGCTAGTCTGGTACCCGCACTCTTACTATGAAGCCAAGCTGTTGTAACACGTGGCTTGGCATTGTCTAGCTGAAATAAGCAGGGGCGTCCATGATAATGTTGCTTGGATGGCAACATATGTTGCTCCAAAACCTGTATGTACCTTTCAGCATTAATGGTGCCTTCACAGATGTGTTAGTTACCCATGCCTTGGGCACTAATACACCCCCATACCATCACAGATGCTGGCTTTTCAACTTTGCGCCTATAACAATCCGGATGGTTCTTTTCCTCTTTGGTCCGGAGGACACGGCGTCCACAGTTTACAAAAACAATTTGAAATGTGGACTCGTCAGACCACAGAACACTTTTCCACTTTGCAACAGTCCATCTTAGATGAGCTCAGGCCCAGCGAAGCCGGTGGCGTTTCTGGGTGTTGTTGATAAATGGCTTTCACTGTGCATTGTAAAGTTTTGACTTGCACTTACAGATGTAGCGACAAACTGTAGTTACTGACAGTGGTTTTCTGAAGTGTTCCTGAACCCCTTTGGTGATATCCTTTACACACTGATGTCGCTTTTTGATGCAGTACCGCCTGAGGGATCCAAGGTCCGTAATATCATCGCATACGTGCAGTGATTTCTCCAGATTCTCTGAACCTTTTGATGATATTACAGACCGTAGATGGTGAAATCCCTAAATTCCTTGCAATAGCTTGTTGAGAAATGTTGTTCTTAAAGTGTTTGACAATTTGCTCACGCATTTGTTAACTAAGTGGTGACCCTCGCCCCATCCTTGTTTGTGAATGACTGAGCATTTATACCCAATCATGACACCCATCTGTTCCCAATTAGCCTGTTCACCTGTGGGGTGTTCCAAATAAGTGTTTGATGAGCATTTCTTAACTTTCTCAGTCTTTTTTTCCACTTGTGCCAGCTTTTTTGAAACATGTTGCAGGCATCAAATTCCAAATGAGCTAATATATGCAAAAAATAACAAAGTTTTCCAGTTCGAACATTAAATATCTTGTCTTTGCAGTCTATTCGGCAGCACATTGGCACAAGGGTTAGTGCATGTGCCTCACAATACGAAGGTCCTGAGTTCAATCCCGGGCTCGGGATCTTTCTGTGTGGAGTTTGCATGTTCTCCCCGTGACTGCGTGGGTTCCCTCCGGGTACTCCGGCTTCCTCCCACCGCCAAAAACATGCACCTGGGGATAGGTTGATTGGCAACACTAAATGGTCCCTAGTGTGTGAATGTGAGTGTGAATGTTGTCTGTCTATTTGTGTTGGCCCTGTGATGAGGTGGCGACTTGTCCAGGGTGTACCCCGCCTTCCGCCCGAATGCAGCTGAGATAGGCTCCAGCACCCCCCGCCACCCCAAAAGTCTATGTGTGACTGCCATCTACTGGTCACACTTATCATTTCACCATGTACCAAATAAAATAGCTTCGAGGTCGGTAAGCACAACCAAAATTATTCCGTACTGACGATTTTTGAGAAAATTAAATAATTTAAAGTTTTATAGTCCGAAGGTCCGCAGGTTTAAGCCTTATAGTCCGAAAAATACGGTATACTTATTAAACAAAAAAACACTGCCTTGTTTTTAATGAACACTTAGGCCTACTACACTACCTAATTTTAACACTGGTCATTATGGTGGTACTTGGAGAGCCAAGTGTTTTCTGAGTTGCAGTTGGAGAACCACTGCAATAAATATTTAAATTGTAATAAAAAATCATTTAAAAAATGAAATCAATAATTAAATTATGAAATATATTTTTACTTTAAACAAATTAATGACACATTTATGTAATTATTGAAAAATATAGATTAATTATTTAATTTTGTCACAATTGACCCTCCATGAAGGGGGTTGCCTGAGGGAAGTCTGAGCCATAAATAATTAATTTGTGAAATAATTAATAAAAAAAATCATTAAAGAAACTAAATCAATAATGAAATTATGAAATATATTTTTACTTTAAATAAATGAATGACACATTTATGTAATTATTTAAAAATAGAGATTATTTATTTGAAGGAGGACGCCTGAAGGAAGTCTGAGCCATTTCCCCACTTTGGGACACATTTAGGAAATGAGGTGACGCCCCAGCTTGGATCTTTGTAGTGCCACACACAATAGAGCCCAGTCTAAACAGGCAGCGGGCAGACTCGGTTAGAATGATAGCATTTTCATACCGTCTGGTTTTGCTCATTTGACCTCTAACTTTTTACAGAAAGTCGGCACATAAGCTTCTGTCCCTATACTCTCGGTCTAGACAGTAGGATGGTTCCACCAGAGTCTGTTTGTTTTAAATTCTCCTTAGCCTGCAGCTCGGTGGCGTGACCCTGGAGGATAAACAGAGAAGAAATGAAGCGCATGTGGCGTTTACAGAAAAACAGAGAAGGGGGGAAATCTATTTGCCCCTTAAAAAAACACACAAGGTCTCCTCTAAGTGAGACGCCGGTGGAATTTCAAACATTTTGCAGAATTCAAGCACATGACTGCACCGGGGCGGGCGGTTGGGCGTCTTTTCCCGACGTCTTTAATATCCTATTGTCTGCATGTATGAGAAAAGTGTCAGCAAGGAGAGAAAAGAAAGGAAGGCGCGGCTGCAATGCAACGGGGATTCATGACAACATTGTCCCAACAGAGGCAGCCTTTCACTTGCACCGACACAGGAAGCAAAGTTCCCATGCGATGCTTTTTTGCCGTTTCCTGCCATCGAGGCCATCGCATGCCAGTTATATTATGATAATATAATTATATTCATTATAATTGCAAATATTAAAATAACACTGTCATTCGTTTGTGCAACATTTGTGCTGTAGTTATTTTAAAATAGAATGCATTTATTTATATGTCATGCTTTATATATACATCGTATTTTTCGGACTATAAGTCGCAGTTTTTATCAGAATTTGGCCGGGGGTGCGACTTATACTCAGGAGCGACTTATGTGTGAAATTATTAACACATTACCGTAAAATATCAAATAATATTATTTAGCTCATTCACGTAAGAGACTAGACATATAAGATTTCATGGGATTTAGCGATTAAGAGTGACAGATTGTTTGGTAAACGTATAGCATGTTCTATATGTTATAGTTATTTGAATGACTCTTACCATAATATGTTACGTTAACATACCAGGCACGTTCTCAGTTGGTTATTTATGCGTCATATAACGTACACTTATTCAGCCTGTTGTTCACTATTCTTTATTTATTTTAAATTGCCTTTCAAATGTCTATTCTTGGTGTTGGGTTTTAGCAAATAAATTTCCCCCAAAAATGCGACTTATACTCCAGTGCGACTTATATATGTTTTTTCCCTTCTTTATTATGCATTTCCGGCAGGTGCGACTTATACTCCAGAGCAACTTATACTCCGAAAAATACGGTAATCTAGTTTTTATGTAATTAACGTTTCATAGTTTGTATGTTATTAACGTATTATTATTAGAGATGTCCAAAAATATCGTCTGATAAATGCTTTAAAATGTAATATCGGAAATTGTCGGTATCTGTTTCAAAAAGCAAAATGTATGACTTTTTAAAACGCCAATGTACGGAGTGGTACACGGACGTAGGGAGAAGTACAGAGCAGTTGTATCTCCCAGTCATACTTGCCAACCCTCCCGATTTTCCCGGGAGACTCCCGAATTTCAGTGCCCCTCCCAAAAATCTCCTGGGGCAACCATTCTCCCGAATTTCTCCCGATTTCCACCCAGACAACAATATTGGGGGCGTGCCTTAAAGGCACTGCCTTTGCATGCTGGCCCAATCACATAACATCTACGGCTTTTCACACACACTAGTGAATGCAAGGCATACTTGGTCAACAGCCATACAGGTCACACTGAGGGTGGACGTATAAACAACTTTAACACTGTCACAAATATGCACCACACTGTGAACCCACACCAAACAAGAATGACAAACACATTTCGGGAGAACATCCGCACCGTAACACAACATAAACACAACAGAACAAATACCCAGAACACCTTGCAGCACTAACTCTTCCGGGACGCTACAATATACACCCCCCGCTACCCCCTACCCACCCACCTCAACCCCGCCCCCCCAACCCCGCCCACCTCAACCTCCTCATGCTCTCTCAGGGAGAGCATGTCCCAAATTCCAAGCTGCTGTTTTGAGGCATGTTAAAAAAAAGAATGCACTTTGTGACTTCAATAATAAATATGGCTGTGCCATGTTGGCATTTTTTTCCATAACTTGAGTTGATTTATTTTGGAAAACCTTGTTACATTGTTTAATGCATCCAGCGGGGAATCACAACAAAATTAGGCATAATAATGTGTTAATTCCACGACTGTATATATCGGTATCGGTTGATATCGGAATCGGTAATTAAGAGTTGGACAATATCGGAATATTGGATATCGGCAAAAAAGCCATTTTGAGACATCTCTAGTTATTAAACATAACCAGCCCCAATCTTGTACACATTTATGTGTATATATTATAGTTTCTAGGTTACTGTTTTATTATTCATAACCAGCCCACACCTTGTCAGAATCTCCCCAAACTTGTCCCAAACGTTTGTGCTGCAATTTTTCTTTAACGTTTTAAAAAGTTGTTATGTTATATTTCATAACCAGTCCTCCAGCCGCCTTGTCCAAATCTCCCCAAACGTGTCTCAAACGTTTGTGCTGCAGTTGTGCTGGTCTGGTCTAACTATTATAATTTTTATGATATAGGGCTAGTTACTCACTTTGTTATTGAATAGAATGTTGATCCATCACCTCCTTGTTATGTTTGTTTGATATACAGTACCATCTAACATTTTTAAATCGCATTCAAACCAGCTGTTTGATTGTAACGTGCGTCTTAGTTGTAGTTTTCAGTAACATTTTTGGAAGTTTTAAAATCGCCATGTAAAATTGCTAATGCTAATGAGTAGCATGTCAATCGAAAAGCCAATGCACATTAGCACCAAGCTAGCGCAATTTTGGAAAAGTGGAGCCTTATTTTACTTACGTTGGGGTGTTTTTTTTTTTTTTTTTTGGAGTCAATTTCTTTGTTGGCTTTGAAAATTCCAACACTACCTAGTTTGTCTGAGTCCGCTCTCAGTGCTGCTGGAGTGATCACAGGCTGAGTCTGTATTAAAAAAGTACCGAATTCAGTATCACAGGTTTACAACAAAATAATATGCAAAAAAGTAGTAAAAATGGACACAAATTTACATCTGTAGGATAAATGTGTAAGAACATTACATGAAAGTACTTTGTGACATTATTGTTTAGTTTTTTATCTATTGATAATTCACAAATGTATCTTTAAATCAATAGTTGGCAGGATTCTTTGTGTCGTCGTCCTCAAATACATGAATGTGATAAAAGGCAGTATGCTTATAATGTGTGTGTGTGTGTGTGTGTGTGTGTGTGTGTGTGTGTGTGTGTGTGTGTGTGTGTGTGTGTGTGTGTGTGTGTGTGTGTGTGTGTGTGTGTGTGTGTGCTGGGCATGACGTTAAAGTGCATCCGGCAGTGGAGGCTCTTCTTTGGGGGGTCTTGGGGCACTAGGAGGTTAACCCCTTAACCACTGTTACCCCATGTGGCCCTTGGCAAAGGCCTAGTACCTGACTGCCCCCTAGCCAGGGATACGGCGAAGACCCGCTGCCTTGTGGGTAAGTCTAGGAAGACAAAGGCTAGGGGAGCACACCCCGAAAGAAAAGCAACGTGGTTGGCGGCACACGACAGGCGGTCCTCCAAAAAACTGGAGCTCCGGCGGCCTCCTGCAACTGTGGAAGAGTGCCGGTCGTCCTGGGTTCCCCTTGCCACCGGATCCCACCCTCTTACAGTGAAGAAGTGCTGCTGGGACATGCGCACCCCCAGTGGCACTTTAAACAAGCTCCTCTGCGCAGGTATTCATCTCTGCCTCGGTGAGACCAGCTACCGGAAATGAAACAAAGTCTGGTGGCGATGGGGTGTCTGATAACGGGAACAGGTATGAATGCACCGGAAGCTCCTAGTCAGAACCCTGCACACCAGCGGTACAGGGCTATCTATGGTCGCTAGTAGCTGAAATTGAGTGGCAGCTGCTCTCGGCAGACCCCTGTACGCCTGAGCAGCCCTATTTAGGATTGCACTGCTCACCCCAACTGGGGAAAGGCCTACAAAAGGTGGCCCAAACATTGCCCACTCAAAACTATCCTACCGCACCTGTCGGGAATTCCACTCCGCGGTCGAAATAAAGCAAAGAAAATAATCCCTCTTAAACTGGCATCATGGAACATAAGGACACTCCTGGACACTAGCGTTACCACTGATAGACCCCAGCGCAGAACTGCACTCATTGCAGCGGAACTTAACCGCTACAATGTTGATATTGCTGCACTTAGTGAAACCAGACTCCTGGATGAAGGATCCCTGAAGGAAGAAGGGCAAGGTTACACTTTCTTCTGGAAAGGATACCCTCCAGGAGGCGAGCATCAGCACGGTGTGGGACTTGCAATAAAAAACAGCCTCCTACCCAAACTCCCAGAAGCACCGGTTGGCATAAGTGAAAGGCTCATGTCACTCAGGATCCCTCTGGCTAAGAAAAGATATGCCACCCTTCTTAGTGCCTATGCACCGACGCTACCATCAAAGGAAGAGGTTAAAGACCGCTTCTACCGGGCATTAGATGAGGCCCTCCGTCGCACACCTAAGGAGGACAAGATCTTTTTGTTGGGCGATTTCAATGCCACAGTGGGGAAGGACAACAAGGTGTGGAGTGGTGTTATTGGCAGGCATGGCATTGGACAAGCCAATGCAAACGGCCTACGGCTGCTAAGCCTCTGTGCTGAGCATGACTTGACCATCACAAACACCATCTTCCAACTAAAAAATAAGCACAAAACATCCTGGATGCACCCACGCTCCAAACATTGGCACCTGATTGATTACACCATTGTGAGACGCTCAGACATAAAAGACGTAACACTAACTCGTGCAATGAGAGGAGCTGAGTGTTGGACCGACCATCATAAGTCATCATAACCAGGCTCCGGGTGCAAGTACGCCCTGCTATCCGTCTTCAAAAGTCAGGGAAGAAGAGGCTTGACCCTCTCAGCCGCTGCAAGTGCTTATGGCAGACTGGGCCTCTCTGTCAACGTGGCAAAAACCGAGGTAATATGCCAGTGGGCATCCACTCCTCCACCTCATCCACCAACCTTCACCATCGACAATAAACCACTAGCAGTAGTGGACTCTTTCAAATACCTTGGCAGCTTTCTCTCTGACGATTGCAGTATCGACAGGGAGGTTCAAAACCGGATCAAGCAGGCGTCAGCATCTTTTGGCAGACTCAGGGGAAGGGTCTTCCAGAACAAAGACCTTAAGCTACATACCAAGGTAGCGGTCTATTTAGCTGTGGTCATGACGACCCTCCTCTACAGCTGTGAAGCGTGGACCCTGTACAGCCGCCACCTCAGGATGCTGGAGGCCTTCCACATCAGGTGCTTACAATGCATCCTGGGGATATCCTGGAAGGACAGAGTCCCCCACACTGAAATACTCTGCAAGACCAACTGCACCAGTGTGGAGGCTACAGTCACCCAGCACCAACTTCGCTGGCTAGGCCACGTTATCAGGATGTCAGAAGAACGCTTACCACGCAAGGTGCTTTATGGTCAGCTTCATCTTGGTCACCGCTTGGCAGGAGGCCCAAAAAAGCGTTATAAAGATCAAATGAAGACTGTCATGAAGAAATGCGGCCTGAACCCGACCCAGCTGGAGGACACTGCAGTCCAACGTTCCACCTGGCGGCAGCTCCTCCAACAAGGAGTTCATAAGCTTGAGGAGGACCGAAGTGGTCAACGAGCCAGAAAGCGTCAAAGAAGGCATGAAGACATTGCCACACCTGCACCCCCAGTCAGTGCCTTCACCTGCTCTGTTTGCGGCAGATCATGTGGATCACGGATTGGACTATTCAGCCACATGAGGACTCACAAAACATAGAGATGGATTGTCGTCATCGGATACGATGGACAACCTTAAGCAAAAAGTTAAGTGTGTGTGCTGAAAACAGATGCCAATCTGGGCATGTCAGACCAAGCTGATGTGAATCAAAGGGGTAAGTATCAAGATGATAAGGAATGATGATCAAATAATTCTTTTATGTGGAGTGCTGGTTAAGTGCTGCTAACGGAGAAGAAAGAGCGCCTTGTAAGTGCACATAAAAAGAGAGTTGACATAGATCCTACTGTGAGTCATATTGAAGCATGACCACTTTCTAACAACCCTTGCAGTCTAATTAATATGAAAAACAATTTTTTGTGATTTTTTAAAAATTAATTATAATCAACACCTCAACAATCTACCCTCAGGTGAGGATTTAATGCCCTTCTCGCTAACATTGTATTTATTTTGTTTAAAACAAAATAAATAAACGTTTGTACATACATACATAGACTGCACACAAAATATGACATAATAAAAACGCATGTTAATATTAATTCTGTAAAAATGTGCTGCCTATAAACTAAATGTGGCACGACACCGGCACACCGCTGGACATTTTTTTGTTGTGTTGAGTTGTTTAAAAACATCATGTTTAATAATAAAAAACAAACATTTATTACAATTTATTAAATCACAATTATTGAAATTCAACGATTTGGTGCATTTGCAAACAACTAATATTATGTATAAAGAAAACTAAAACCTGCTACCCAAGAATGTACAACAATTCTTCTCAACCAAAGAGGAGAAATATAACCTTAGAGGAAAACCTAATTTAAAACATTTGTATGCTCGTACAACACTTAAAACCTTTAGCATATCAGTATGTGGGATTAAATTATGGAATGGATTAACCGAATAAATCAAACAAAGCACCAACGTGATTCAGTTTAAGAGACTGTTCAAACTACAAGTGTTCACAAAGTACACAGAACAAGAATTATGATGAACATCTTAAACCCTTTTTTTATTTTTTATTGAGACAAATATTATTTATGTATTTAATATTTGTTTGCTTACTATGGTATATCATTTATTAAGAACATTTGATAAAATTGCTATGGTATGAAAAGGGGTAGGATTAAATAAGCTCAGCTTCTTCCTACTCCTTTTCGGACGTGCTGTAATGAAACAACAGGAAATGTGTGCTGCATTACATCGTATGCATGTTCAAAATAAACTGTAACTGAATTGTCCAGTTCCATGTTGACAGTATTAAAAACATGAAGAAGTACACTTATTAATGATGGAATTTTTGTATTTTTAAAATCTATCTGTGATTAATCGTGATTAATTATGGGCAATGTGATTAACCACAATTAAATATTTTAATCGTTTGACAGCGCTACCTTATAATAGGGCTGGGCAATATGCACGAAAAAGTATATCTCGATATATTTTTACTTAAACTCAATATTCGATATGTATCTCGATAGATTTTTCAGTGAAAGTACACATATAAAGATATTCACTTTTGAGCGATATTCAGTGAAATTGAAGTGAATGACAACTGTACTGTAAACAGTCAGTGACACTTTTATTAACCCAGTTAGTCAAGATGGGTATTAACAGCACAGGAAATAAACTGTTTAAGTAGTACAAAATTACATAACAAAAATCAAATAGAAAAATATTCTTTCTACGTAAAATAAATAACATAGCTGTGCAAATAACACAAAATGTATCAAACTCAGATAAAACTTTTTTTTTTCAGGCAGGCACTTTTTAATTCCCTTCCTGGTTCGATAACCCGCCCTATCTTGTCTGTCCCTAACCAATCGTGACGCATCATAGTAAACAACCAACCAATCACGGATGTTCTTACAAATCCCGTCTCCATATGAGTTGGGAAATTGTGTTAGATGTAAATATAAACGGATTACAATGATTTGCAAATCCTTTTCAACCCATATTCAATTGAATGCACTACAAAGACAACATATTTGATGTTCAAACTAATAAACTTTATTTTTTTTTTGCAAATAATAATTAACTTAGAATTTCATGGCTGCAACACGTGCCAAAGTAGTTGGGAAAGGGCATGTTCACCACTGTGTTACATGGCCTTTCCTTTTAACCACACTCAGTAAACGTTTGGGAACTGAGGAGACACATTTTTTAAGCTTCTCAGGTGGAATTCTTTCCCATTCTTGCTTGATGTACAGCTTAAGTTGTTCAACAGTCCGGGGGTCTCCGTTGTGGTATTTTAGGCTTCATAATGCGCCACACATTTTCAATGGGAGACAGGTCTAGACTACAGGCAGGCCAGTCTAGTACCCGCACTCTTTTACTATGAAGCCACGTTGATGTAACACGTGGCTTGGCATTGTCTTGCTGAAATAAGCAGGGGCGTGCATGGTAACGTTGCTTGGATGGCAACATATGTTGCTCCAAAACCTGTATGTACCTTTCAGCATTAATGGCGCCTTCACAGATGTGTAAGTTACCCATGTCTTGGGCACTAATACACCCCCATACCATCACACATGCTGGCTTTTCAACTTTGCGCCTACAACAATCCGGATGGTTCTTTTCCTCTTTGGTCCGGAGGACACGACGTCCACAGTTTCCAAAAACAATTTGAAATGTGGACTCGTCAGACCACAGAACACTTTTCCACTTTGTATAAGTCCATCTTAGATGCCGTTTCTGGGTGTTGTTGATAAACGGTTTTCGCCTTGCATAGGAGAGTTTTAACTTGCACTTACAGATGTAGCGACCATCTGTAGTTACTGACAGTGGGTTTCTGAAGTGTTCCTGAGCCCACGTGGTGATATCCTTTACACACTGATTTGCTTGTTGATGCAGTACAGCCTGAGGGATCAAAGGTCACAGGCTTAGCTGCTTACGTGCAGTGATTTCTCCAGATTCTCTGAACCCTTTGATGATATTACGGACCGTAGATGGTGAAATCCCTAAACTCCTTGCAATAGCTGGTTGAGAAAGGTTTTTCTTAAACTGTTCAACAATTTGCTCACGCATTTGTTGACAAAGTGGTGACCCTCGCCCCATCCTTGTTTGTGAATGACTGAGCATTTCATGGAATCTACTTTTATACCCAATCATGGCACCCACCTGTTCCCAATTTGCCTGTTCACCTGTGGGATGTTCCAAATAAGTGTTTGATGAGCATTCCTCAACTTTATCAGTATTTATTGCCACCTTTCCCAACTTCTTTGTCACGTGTTGCTGGCATCAAATTCTAAAGTTAATGATTATTTGCAAAAAAAAATGTGTTTATCAGTTTGAACATCATATATGTTGTCTTTGTAGCATATTCAACTGAATATGGGTTGAAAATGATTTGCAAATCATTGTATTCCGTTTATATTTACATCTAACACAATTTCCCAACTCATATGGAAACGGGGTTTGTATATGTGCAAGCACGTCTTGGAAGGAGGAAGGGGAGGGGTTTACTAGCCCATGGAGGGGGAGCGGGGGAGAAAAAGGAACACAACTAATAAGCGGCGTTTGGTAATTTTAACGTGAAATAAATTATATCGGCATTACAGTATTTCCTTAATTCATAACTTATTTAAAAATATATCGATATATCTTACAAACTCGATATATTGCCCAGCCCTACCTTATAATATACATAAGAGCAACATCACTTAATCCAGTCCTTCTCAAATAATAGGGTGGGCCCCCTTGTTGGGGGGGGGGCATGTGGCCTCGAGGGACATGCTTTTTTTTTTGCCGTATTGGAATATGACTAAGCGTATGTAGCGCTAGGCTTCACTGTGACGATGGTTGGATGTTAAATGTTAATAAAGATACAATGGTTTGCAGAGGTGTACTTATAACAATTTTATAGACAAATTATACTATTTATAGTCGCGGTGGGGACACTGGGGAGTGGAGGGGCATGAAATGTTTTCTTTTTCCTTGGGGGGGGGGCGGTAACATAAAAAAATTGGGAAGCACTGACTAAATCTAAATAGGCAAAAAGCTGTCAGTAACACATGATAATAGACAGCAAACATGAGCGTTTAAATTCATATTAACATCAATACTTTGTGTACAGTATTTTAATGCTCTTTTTTTATTAAGTCAATCAACCTAAATCTGCATTATTCTTATGCACATTCACCAACTGAAACCAATGTAAACAGGTTTAAAACAATATTTAGATAAGTTAAAAATTACTCACATACAAACATAAATATTATAACAACCACAAAATCAGCACGATGTAAAGAAACTGGATAGTTTACTTACAGTGTTCTTCTGGCAAATGATTTCCTAAAAGATGACAAAAGGAAAAATACATTCAGACATTTGACCAGCACAATTTGTCTTTTGTATTTCAGGAAAATGGTAAATAAATGATTTTATATAATTGTAAACGCTTTGAAGTGGGAAAGGGGTAGGATTAAATAAGCTTAGCTTCTTCCTACTCCTTTTCGGGCATGATGTAAATGAAATGATATGAAATTGTGTGATGTATTATGATGTAAATGTGTTCATGTTCGAAATAAACTAAAAGAAAGAAAGAAAAAAGAAAGAAAATGTATAACTTCTTCCTTATTTTACAAGAGCGACCTATCTGTTGACAAAAACAAAAACAAAAAAACAAGACGAAAACACGAGCAGAGTTTACGTCCTCTTGAACTACACGCATTTTCATAAAGATACGCTGATACGTTTAGAAAGGGCTTTTTAACAATGCAAAGCAAAGCACAAAAAGTAAGTGGTAACCAGATGAATGCAAAACTACCAGCGTCAAGGAGCATGCTAGGAGCGAAATCAAGTTTACAGGCAGCGGGGCGCCGCGCAAACAGGAGTGGGGGCGCGGAATAGCTTCCTAATTAGCAGCTTTAGAAAAGGGAAGAATGCCTCATGAGCAATTATCACGCTAAAAAAGACTGCATACGCTTCCATTATGGCGAAGAAAAAAAGACATCGTGGAACACCTGGATATTACACTTATACTGGAGGTGAACAGGGTATGGATTTTGTCCGCTCCTCTGCAGATGTTCTTCTGCAAGGGTTGCTAAAACAAAGTTTTGGCACTCAGGTTGTGTGAACAAAGCTTGTCTGGTAAACAGATGCTGGAGGCCAGGTGTCCTCATTCCTCAATTATTTTCCCAAGGGACAGAATTTTTCGCCGCAAACACTGTAATCGTTAAAACACATACATGTACATGTATGTACAGTCGCGATCAAAAGTGTACATACACTTGTAAAGAACATAATGTCATGGCTGTCTTGAGTATACAATCATTTCTAAATCTCTTATTTTTTTGTGATAGAGTGATTGGAGCACATACTTGTTGGTCACAAAAAAGATTCATGAAGTTTGGTTCTTTTATGAATTTATTATGGGTCTACTGAAAATGTGACCAAATCTGCTGGGTCAAAAGTATACATACAGCAATGTTAATATTTGGTTACATGTCCCTTGGCAAGTTTCACTGCAATAAGGCGCTTTTGGTAGCCATCCACAAGCTTCTGCTTGAATTTTTGACCACTCCTCTTGACAAAATTGGTGCAGTTCAGCTAAATTTGTTGGATTTCTGAAATTGACTTGTTTCTTCAGCATTGTCCACACGTTTAAGTCAGGACTTTGGAGAGGCCATTCTAAGACCTTAATTGTAGCCTGATTTAGCCATTCCAAACATATTGCTGGGTATTGTGGCCAAACAGCTCAATTTTTGTTTCATCTGACCACAGAACTTTCCTTCAGAAGGTCTACTCTTTGTCCATGTGACATCAGATGAAACAAAAATTTAGCTATTTGGCCACAATACCCAGCAATATGTTTGGCGAAGAAAAGGTAAGGTCTTTAATCCCAGGAACAGCATGCCTACAGTCAAGCATGGTGGTGGTAGTATTATGCTCTGGGCCTGTTTTTCTGCCAATAGAACTGGTGCTTTACAGAGAGTAAATGGGACAATGAAAAAGGAGAATTACCTCCAAATTCTTCAGGACCACCTAAAATCATCAGCCCGGAGGTTGGGTCTTGGGCGCAGTCGGGTGTTCCAACAGGACAATGACCCCAAACACACGTCAAAAGTGGTAAAGGAATGGCTAAATCAGGCTAGAATTAAGGCTTTAGAATGGCCTTCCCAAAGTCCTGACTTACTGTAAACCCCATTGAGAACATGTTGACAATGCTGAAGAAACAAGTCCATGTCAGAAAACCAACAAATTTAGCTGAACTGCACCAATTTTGTCAATTGGAGTGGTCACAAATTCAACCAGAAGCTTGTGGATGGCTACCAAAAGTGCCTTATTGCAATGAAACTTGCCAAGGGACATGTAAATAAATATTAACATTGCTGTATTTATACTTTTGACCCAGCAGATTTGGTCACATTTCAGTAGACCCATAATAAATTCATAAAAGAACCAAAATTCCTGAATGTGTTTTGTGACAAACAAGTATGTGCTCCAATCACATAAAGACATAAATAAGACTTAATTTAAGCCACAAATATGTGGAATATGCGTTAAAAAAGTGGCAATATTTTAAACGCGATGTGGCGTAGGACAACTGTAATTACAACGATACCGATATAAAAATCATTTTAATAAAAATAATAACGATGGCACGTGTACCATTCACCGTGACTGGGATTTAAACCCTCATCCCCATAGGGCTATTCGGCCAAAACACAATACTGTAACTTCGCTACTCCGAGTACATGCAATGAGCAGGTGTCCCACAGACTATGACCGCATGGTGTACATCACCTTGCAAAATGGAAAAGGTGTCTACAAAAGTTAAGCTTTAGTGCCCTCCATAAAAAAATCTCCCACATTAATCCACAACCATCAAATAAGCGATGCATTCAGGTGCTGCAGGAAGAAAAACACACCGTCAGTCTGTCAAGCCACCTCCTCCATAAAAATAGCTTTTTTTAATCCAAAATCTTGTGATTAAACAGCTGCATTAGCTATGTGTGTCCTGGAACGCCGATTGTGATGATGATGATGATGAGAGCGCACCTGTAGGGACTGGAGCGAGTCAGAGTTGGTGTCGCAGTACAAGATGATGTTGTTGGCCATGCTGAAGCTCTCTCTTACTCCCAGGTGGTAGAAGAGTGACGGCTGGCGGAAGGCGTCTGTCATCTCCACGACGGCGATGTCTGATGAACAGAAGGTAGGAGTACGTTACAGGTCTAGCATCAAGGGTGTTTGGTTTTGCTTTTTCTTTGGCTTTAAAAACATTAAAAAAAAAAAAAAACACAACAAAATAAGTTGCTGCTGCACACCAAGTAAAACAACATCTGTGCAGACCTCACGCCATGAAATATCATTCTGATCAATACAACATACTGACCTGAATGTAAGACGGCCCTGAATATAAGACTTTTTTTTTTAAGATAAAACAATGTTTTTAATATCAGCAAAACAAGTGGTAGCTGCAGGTCACTGCTGCACGGGAGGGACAGGAAGAAAAGCTCAATTATTATGCGTCTTTTTAAGATGAAAAAAAAATCTGTCTTATATTTGGGTCATTATGCTATAGTTATGTTTTGGTTTATTTGCAACATACATAAAAATGTTACACATTAAAGTACATCACATGCTCGCGGTTTTAAAATAAATTAATCTACACAGTAACTCGTTTTAATTACAGTCACCCCTCGCCACATCGCGTGTCAAAAACTGCGGCTTCGCAACACAGATTTTATTTTGTATTTACATTTTTTTAAAGCATATTCTACTAATTTTTGTCCTATATCAAGCATTTTCCAGCATAAAAAATGGCTAAATATAGTATGAATATCAAAACTACAGTAGTATTGGCCAAACCAATTAGAGTGCGCTGTACAGTATCGTGGCCCCTGATTGGCTCAGCCTCTGGCATATTGGATGAAAAGGGTGTAAAGGCAACTAAAGGGTGTTACTTTGTGTCTACAGGGCTCTCATAATATTAATAAACATATTTGAAAATGTTTGCTCTAGTTATGGAATCATTGGATTTATAACTAATGATTCCAAGTTCACAGAAATTAATTAATTGCAGTATGTCCGGACCATGGCGACTTGTCCAGGGTGTACCCCGCCTTCCGCCCGAATGGAGCTGAGATAGGCTCCAGCACCCCCCGCGACCCCAAAAGGGACAAGCGGTAGAAAATGGATGGATGGCTGTCCGAACCAATTAACAGCAATAAACGAGGGACGACCGTAATATACAGTGTTCTCTCGCCACTTCGCAGTGCAATTACTGCGGTCTCAGTGCATCGCGGACTTGAAAGTACCACTAACTCATTGAGCCATAGTAAATTGAATGATGCGGACACGTTTGTAACCGGATACCTTATAATATGCCTCTGTCTTGGAGACTTCAAGTAAGTAATACGCAACTACAATTATTTGATACTTGTTTATATTGACACAGGTCGTGTTTAAGACTGCAATATTGTCCTTCTCAATTAGTCGGGCGGTCCTCTTGGGTGTGGGGTGTGGGTGTAACGACCGGGTCGCATCGTGGTGCGAGGTGTTCTCCCAAGGATGCAGACGGGCTCGGACACAGCTTGCAGGTAGGAAAAATGATTTATTCAGGAACTAACTCAGACAGGAAAAAACAAAAACGACTAGCGTGGGAGCTAGCAAGCAAAATAACATAGCATGAGAGCTAGCAGGAAACAAAGTGGTCGTTAGCTGTTGCGTGAAAGCAAATTGTGATCCGAGCAGCGGATCCTAACAGTACCCCCCCCTAAAAGGACAGATTCCAGATGTCCCTTGAAAACAAAAAAACAACTGGAACCCAAAAAAAACAAGCAATAGTTCATGAGTCAAGGGCGGGCGGGGGGGTGACTTGGTGGTGGGTCGCCAGGCCACGTGTCCCCGAATCCACCGGGGAAGGGTCAGGTGGCGGCGGCGAATGGAACGCCGCCGCCGCTGGCAAGGCGGGCGAGGCGGGCGACCACGGTAAGGCCACATTCGTGGCCGCCGAGAAGGTGGCCGTGAGTGGCGCCAGAATCTCAGCAGCCTCTGAGTCCTCGAGGGCTGCATGCGGGGACCTGCTTTCCGCTTGCGCCGCCGAACCACTCGAGGTCGCTGAGATGTCGCCGTGGAAGCGGTGGGAGTCGCTGTCGTGGCAGCCGGAGTCGCTGTCGTGGCAGCCGGAGTCGCTGTCGTGGCAGCCGGAGTCGCTGTCGTGGCAGCCGGAGTCGCTGTCGTGGCAGCCGGAGTCGCTGTCGTGGCAGCCGGAGTCGCTGTCGTGGCAGCCGGAGTCGCTGTCGTGGCAGCAGGAGTCGCTGTCGTGGCAGCAGGAGTCGCTGTCGTGGCAGCCGGAGTCGCTGTCGTGGCAGCCGGAGTCGCTGTCGTGGCAGCCGGAGTCGCTGTCGTGGCAGCCGGAGTCGCTGGTGCGAGAACCAGTCGTGGTGCAGGTACTGGTGCGAGAACCAGCCGTAGTGCGGGTACTGGTGCGGGAACCAGCCGAGGAGCGGGTACTGGTGCGGGAACCAGCCGAGGTGCAGGTACTGGTGTGGGAACCAGCCGAGTTGCAGGTACTGGTGTGGGAACCAGCCGAGGTGCAGGTACTGGTGTGGGAACCAGCCGAGGTGCAGGTACTGGTCTGGGAACCAGCCGAGGTGCGGGTACTGGTGCGAGAACCAGCCGTAGTGCGGGTACTGGTGTGGGAACCAGCCGAGGTGCAGGTACTGGTGTGGGAACCAGCCGAGGTGCAGGTACTGGTGTGGGAACCAGCCGAGGTGCAGGTACTGGTCTGGGAACCAGCCGAGGTGCAGGTACTGGTCTGGGAACCAGCCGAGGTGCAGGTACTGGTCTGGGAACCAGCCGAGGTGCAGGTACTGGTCTGGGAACCAGCCGAGGTGCAGGTACTGGTGTGGGAACCAGCCGAGGTGCAGGTACTGGTGTGGGAACCAGCCGAGGTGCAGGTACTGGTGTGGGAACCAGCCGAGGTGCAGGTACTGGTGTGGGAACCAGCCGAGGTGCAGGTACTGGAACCTGTGGTGGAGCTGGTGCTAGCCTTAGCCTTGGCGCTAGCTTAGGTGCAGGTGGCCTAGCTGGCGGTTGCGGCTTAGCAGGCCGAAGGACTGGTGGCGGTGGCCGAGCAGGAGGTTGCGGCTTAGCACGCCGTTGTGCCACCCCACTCGCACAGCTCCCAGTACTAGCCCCCCCCTCAAAAAGCCGATCCCAGACGCGCTCCTTGCGGATTGGAACCGTCTTCAAGGGTGGGCGGAGGGAGGTCGGGGGGAGGGCTGAATCCTCTCCTCTAAATTGTCCAAACTGTCTATTGTCACCCCACACTTGAGACTGGGACTGACTAGATTTAGTCCTTAAAAAAATGTCCTGATAATGATTAATCGCAGAGTTAAGGTTACTTGAAAATGGCTGGCAGGAAGAATTGACATGATGTCTAAAAAAGTCTTTGTCTATGACGTCATCCAAAATGGACGGGACAACGTCATCAAGCGGCGTGTCATCAGGGGGTGCCGGCGGAATGACGTCATCGCTGCAGTCCCAGTGATTGACAGGCCAGTCATAACAGTCTTCGGTAAGGTAGTTGATGAGATTAACAGACCTTTGAAGAGGTGAATCTTGGGCTGAATGTAGCTTGCTGTGTACCGGTGGAGGAGTCTGTGGGAGTGGCGCGTCTTGGCAGCGAAGTGAAGACCTCTTTGGTGGCTTCCGTCTTCGCTGACGCGTCCGGTGGTGCGGAGGTGTGGCGATGTCCTCGGGCCAAACGGAGTGGATTGGGACCAACTCTCCGTTAGGACCCCATATCAGGTCCTGGCGCTCCGAGTGGGAATAGCGGAGAGTCTCCGCCTCCATTGCTCGCAACACCATCCACGCACCTTCGTCCATCTCCTCCGACGTGCTCGTTGCGGGAGAACTTCTTGCTGGCTTCCTACTGTAACGACCGGGTCGCATCGTGGTGCGAGGTGTTCTCCCAAGGATGCAGACGGGCTCGGACACAGCTTGCAGGTAGGAAAAATGATTTATTCAGGAACTAACTCAGACAGGAAAAAACAAAAACGACTAGCGTGGGAGCTAGCAAGCAAAATAACATAGCATGAGAGCTAGCAGGAAACAAAGTGGTCGTTAGCTGTTGCGTGAAAGCAAATTGTGATCCGAGCAGCGGATCCTAACAGTGGGAGGGTTTACGGTGTCATGCCAGGGGGAACTAAAATACGACAAAGTGTATGTAGTGCTTGGCTCCACTGTGGGAGATGAGGAAAGACTTGTGTCTTGTTCACTTTAATGTTCAGTGTTTCCCACACATTCATTTATTTGTGGCGGCCCGCCACGAAAGAATTACGTCCGCCACAAATAAAAAAATAAAAATAAAAATAAATAATTTTTTTTTTTTTTTTGTCCTGTCCAGCTTCTCAGGCAACTCATATAGTTGATGTAGATGTCCATATAGGCTGTTCAGATTTACTTTACAAAAGAGAAGTGTAGGATACTTCTCTTGTTGCCTTATTTGTATTTGACCATTACTGTTTTCTGTTTATTTGTTACCGACTGTGGCAGGACACCTCTGCCTCTGTTTCACTTTATGTTGCTGGTAAATAATATGGTTGTAGTAGTAGGCTAAAGTTAAATTATTTAGTATGCACTAATTAAAGGGGCAGAGCTTTAAGAGACATTTTAGCTTTTATATTTTATAAGATATATTTTTTGTAATAACCACAATTAATAAATATATTTCAGTGAATAACTTATTGTTCAAATCTGTATATAAATATGTACATAACGTGTTGTAATTATATTGTAAAATGGATGGATGGATGGACGTATAAAACAAAACTGTTATTATTAATTAGTAAGTATACATTTTTTAAGCCTTTTTAGAGAAAATCATATCATTGTAGTAAATTATGCAAATTACTCGATGATGTCATGGTGACCACGCCCATAGCCACGCCCCCACCGCCA
This sequence comes from Entelurus aequoreus, assembly GCF_033978785.1. Lineage (NCBI taxonomy): Eukaryota > Metazoa > Chordata > Actinopteri > Syngnathiformes > Syngnathidae > Entelurus > Entelurus aequoreus. The sequence continues at coordinate 19,703,019 of NC_084753.1, read as the reverse complement.
CAGGTATCTTGGCAGTTTATGGGAAACACTGATGTTAGTAAGGATACAACGTTATGCAGAGGTGTACTTACAACAATTCTAAAGACAAATGATACTATTTATAGTCGCGGTGGTGCGTGGGGCGGCAAAATATTTCAACAGAAAATAATTGCGAAGCACCGAATTAACAACACTTAACGGTGTACTAGCTTGTGTGCTATTGTGTGCTTAGCTGTTGTGTAGCTGCTAGCTCCTGGTACCATGTTTACCTTTTGTAAATGAAATAGAATAAAAGACCAACCTTGTGTGCTTATTGGAGGACATTTAGATGTGAACTGGCTGTCCAGTTTTGCACGAGTATACAGGACTGCAGGTCTGTATGTCTTATGATATACAAGTGTTTTTCAGCCTTTTTTGAGCCAAGGCGCTTTTTTTTCATTGAAAAAACCCGGAGGCACACCACCAGCAAAAATCCTTAAAAAATTAAACTTAGTAGACGATAAAAAGTCGTTCTCGCAATTGTTGGATATGAATTTAAACCTTATCCAACCATGCATCACTATAGCTCTTGTTTCAAAGTAGGTTTACTATCACGATGACACCGTGACTTATTTTCAGTTTTTTGGTGTTTTCCCGTGCGTAGTGTTTTAGTTCTTGTCTTGCGCTCCTATTTTGGTGGCTTTTCCTGTTTTTTTGGTATTTTCCTGCTGCAGTTTCATGTCTTCCTTTGAGCGCTATTCCCCGCACTTGCTTTGTTTTTGCAATCGATACTATTTAAGTTGTGCGGACGCTATCCTTCTTTGTGGGGAGAGTGATGATTGTCATGTCATGTACGGATGTACTTTGTGGACGGCGTCTGCGCCACACGCTGTAAGTCTTTGCTGTTGTCCAGCATTCTGTTTTTGTTTACTTCGCAGTAGGGCTGGGCGATATATCGATATACATATATATATAGAAAATGACTATATCGTGATATTCGAGTGTACGTTCTCACGCAGTTGCTTTTAGCTGCTGGCATTACACTACAGGCTCTCCTCGCTCTTTCCTGTGTCTCCTTCTCACAGACAGACAAGCGCACCTTCTTACATACGTCACATACTGTCACGACATACGTCACATACGTATACGCCCTCCCGCAGCAAAGAGGTAGCAGCATGGGTAACGTTAGCTGTGATGCTAGCGCAGCCATGCGAGTGGTAATACGAGAGAGAGAAGGTGCGAATCTGGTAACAAATGAAGGAATAATGAATTCCCCCCAAAAAACAGCAGGGGGTCCATCGTCTGGCGGTGGTTTGGCTTCAAGTGGGAATATGTCGAACAGACAACCGTAATTTGTCAAGTGTGGGGCAAAAGCGTTGCTATAAAAAGTAGCATTACTGCTAATATGTAGCATCATTTGAAAAGTCACCTGCTAGAAAACGAAGAGTGCTTACTCCGCATGTCAACATCTCCGTTCGGCGCCACACGCCCACACCATCAAAATTCCGAGGCAAACATTTCCAGATCAACACCGTATGAAAAAAATAGTGATTTTTTTTTGTTGTGATTTCCTTCTCTGCATGAAAGTTTTAAAGTAGCATATATTAATGCAGTATGAAGAAGAATGTTTTAATGTAGACACATAGAATCATCATACTGCTGTGATTATATGCATCAAGTGTTCATTCAAGGCTAAGGCAAAACATCGCGATATATATCGTGTATCGCGATATGGCCTTAAAATATCGCGATATTAAAAAAAGGCCATATCGCCCAGCCCTACTTTGTAGCCAGTTCAGTTTTAGTTTCGTTTTGCATAGCCATCCCTAAGCTTCAATGCCTTTTCTTAGCCGCACTCACCTTTTATTTATTTTTGGTTTAAGCGTTAGATACCTTTTTACCTGCACGCTGCCTCCCGCTGTCGTCTGCATATTGGGATCACGACCAACATCTACAAAGCAATTAGCTACCTGCTGCCACCACAGTGATTTGGAAGAGTATTACATGGTTACTCTGCCGAGCTCTAGGCAGCCCCGACACTCAACAACGGCACATTTGCGGATTATATCTACTGGTTTACAATAAATATTTTTAACCCAATTAGGAGAAATTACATAATCTCCCACGGCACACCAGACTGTATTTCCCGATCTAACAGATCGTGACACCCCTATTTTCTATTTTCATTATTCACAGTGTGGATGTCAGAAGTGAGAATGACTTCCAGTTGCCAAACACTCTTTTGTTAGCTTTTGATCTTGACGTCACGTTCCCCGAAGCACGGAATGTTTTCATTGATCAAGGTGGCTCCTCCATTCTTTTCAACATAGTCAAGGAACACAAACACACGCACTACTACAGCTGGTACGCCCCGTGAGTTGGATGAGTAGGCCAGGAGAGAAAATATTGCCGGGTGTCAGTCAAGCCGGCAGGAAGTGAAGCTGCTGGTGAAGGGGTGGAGAGTTCCCAGCCTTGAGAGCCAGGCTACCAGCATAACAAGCTACATTTCTGGGGTGTAACGTATCATGAAACAGCAGCAGCTTCAAAGTGGTTCGAACTTGCACAATGTTATGACAGTACAGTGTGTGCCTGTAAACACCCAGCCAGTACAGGAAGGGACATTAGTCGGGGTTGGACTCATCATTGCCGTCCCACCTGGAGCCGCTGATAACAACAAAAACAAGTCAGTGTGCGGCAAGATAACCCAGCATGCTGGCTCTTTAACCCACAAAATGATAGATGTGGGTGTGGTTTACAGGTTTTCTATTGTTGGTTTTTGTATGGCTGCATGTTTTAGAGGGGAATTACCTTTCTCATGGCATGAAACATTGCTTAACAGAAGAAGGTGGGTCGAGCAGACAGCAATTGCACTAGAGTAAAAGTAGTGTTACTTTAGAGCGGGGGTCAGCAACCCGTGGCTCTAGAGCAGACCTGGGCAAATTAAGGCCCGGGGGCCACATGCGGCCCGTTAAGCTTTTCAATCTGGCCCGCCAGACATTCCCAAAACATTTTTTTTAGATGTTTAAGATGGAAAGTTTAGCTGCCATTATGATGTGCAGTGATGTTTTCTAATGACCGTAAGTCTTGAACTATACTAAGTATTTCAATGGTTGGAATCTGCACTTTCAGATGATATACCAGTTACTATGGTAATCTAATTACTTACTATGGTAATCTAATTAGTTACTATGGTCATCTAATTAGCTACTATGGTAATCGACGTCACAGCAGCTCAGACGAGGCACCAAGCAGTGTGGGTGGGAAGCGTTTCCACCAACGCGGAAGGAGATTTTCACAACAAAGTTCTAAAGCTTAGTGATGTATCAGATATATCAGATTGTAGGTTGGTTTATTTTGCACCCTTCGCGTTCATATTTCACTGTTTGTTTCATTTTTGTTGCGTTTCACTTGATTGTAAAATATGTCGATCGAAAGGGGGTGTGACATTCATATTTTGTCAATATTCAGTGTTTTATCGTTCATAGAAAAATTTAAAATTCCATTACGTTTTTTAAGGCGGTCTGTCATGAAGTTTTTAGCATTCAATCAGACATTATTGTGAGGTTTTGTATTAGTGTTCCTAAAAATAGATATTCCGGCCCCCAGACACATTTTTTTCTCTAAATGTGGCCCCCGAGTCAAAATAATTGCCCAGGCCTGCTCTAGAGCCACATGCGGCTCTTTAGCGACGGCCCTGGTGGCTCCATGGAGCTTTTTCAAAAATGTGTGGCAATGGAAGAAAAATGGTGTTAAAAATATGTTTTTTGTTTTAATATGGTTTTAGTAGGAGAACACGCACGACACAAACCTTCCTAATTGTTGGACAGTCCACTGTTTAATATGTTTATGCTTCACTAATGAGAGTATTTGGCGAGCGCTGTTTTGTCCTACTAATTTCAGCGGCCCTTGAACTCACCATTGTGACTCAACAGTTTGTTTATGTGTAGAACTTTCTCCGACGCTGCCACATAAAGACGTGTTCTATTACACTCCTACTTTGTCTCATTTTGTCCACCAAATGTTTTATGCTGTGCATGAATGCACAAAGGAGAGCTTTGTAGATTGCATTGATTTGCTGGAGTGCTTATCAGGTATATTTGGTCAATCCATGACTGCAAGCTAATCAATGTTAATATGCTTTAAGCTGGCTGTATGTACACATTGCATCATTATGCCTCATTTGTAGCTATATTTGAGCTCATTTAATTTCCTTTATGTGTATTTAGTTTATTTTTCCATTATTCATGACACATTATCTGTATGTAATATTGGCTGCATTTCTGATAGTTGTTTGTGTTTATGCTTCACTGATGAGTATTTTGCGAGCGCAGTTTTGTCCTACTAATTTCAGCGGCCCTTGAATTCACCATTGTGTGGACTGTGACTCAACAGTTTGTTTACATGTACAACTTTCTCAGATGCTGCCACAGAAAGACGTGTTTTATGCCACTCGTTGTCTGTCTCATTTTGTCCATCTAACGTTTTAAGCTGTGTGTGAATGCCCAAAGGTGAGCTTTGTTGATGTAATTGTATTGTGTTGTGTGCTAATCAGGCATATTTGGTCACTGCATGACTGCAAGCTAATCGATGCTAACATGCTTCTTAGGCTAGCTGTATTTACATTATGCCTCACAATACGAAGGTCCTGAGTTCAATCAGGATCTTTCTGTGTGGACTATGCATGTTTCTCCCTGTGTCTGCGTGGGTTCCCTCCGGGTAGTCCGGCTTCCTCCCACCTCCAAAGACATGCACCTGGGGATAGGTTGATTGGCAACACTAAATTGGCCCTAGTGTGTGAATGTGAGTGTGAATGTTGTCTGTCTATCTGTGTTGGCCCTGCAATGAGGTGGCGACTTGTCCAGGGTGTACCCCGCCTTCCGCCCGAATGTAGCTGAGATAGACTCCAGCACCCCCCGCGACCCCGAAAGGGACAAGCGGTAGAAAATGGATGGATGGATGGTTTATTTTTCCATTATTCATGACATATTATCTGTATGTAATATTGGCTGCATTTCTGATATTTGTTTGCACGCCATGTTGTTCCAGACCACAGCAAACGTTACCCAGCATGCAAAGATTGTAATAAACCCACACACATTTGGCCATTCTAAAACAGTAATTTCCAGGAGTTATCTCAGCCTCTGAGAAGTTGTACTAATGTTTTCCAATGTTGTAAAAATGTGTAGAATAAATATTGCATTTCAACATTTCAGATTTGCGTCAGCCTGCGACACATGGTCATTTTGATAGTAGGCTAATATAGCTAATTAGCCACTTACATCATGTGTTGTCATAATTATAACACTTATTAAAGTTGTCTTTTAATTTTTTGCGGCTCCAGACCGATTACTTTTTTGTATTTGTGGTTCAATATGGCTGTTTCAACATTTTGTGTATGATGCATGCAGAATTTTCCCACATTTTGTTGTGTTCCAGCCTTATTCCAAAATGAAATACATGCATTTTTGATGTTGAAGTGTGATGATGGAAGTGTGATGATAATCAAGGCAAAACTCTCAATTTACCGGTCGATCTACGTTCCCATCCTCACCTATGGTCACGAGCTTTGGGTTATAACCGAAAGGACAAGATCACGGGTACAAGCGGCCGAAATGAGTTTCCTCCGGCGGGTGGCGGGGCTCTCCCTTAGAGATAGGGTGAGAAGCTCTGTCATCCGGGAGGAGCTCAAAGTAAAGCCGCTGCTCCTCCACATCGAGAGGAGCCAGATGAGGTGGTTCGGGCATCTGGTCAGGATGCCACCCGAACGCCTCCCTAGGGAGGTGTTTCGGGCATGTCCTACCGGTAGGAGGCCACGGGGAAGAACCAGGACACGTTGGGAAGACTATCTCTTCCGGCTGGCCTGGGAACGCCTCGGGATCCCCCGGGAGGAGCTGGACGAAGTGGCTGGAGAGGGAAGTCTGGGCTTCCCTGCTTAAGCTGCTGCCCCCGCGACCCGACCTCGGATAAGCGGAAGAAGATGGATGGATGGATGGAAGTGTGATGATAATTTCTCATTATCTGTCATTTACAACAAAAAATAGCCCTATAGCTCACTCTCAACGGTTCACAAATGCTCCTAAAAGTGTTGGAAAAACACTTTACAAGCCACTTTCAGACAACAGAACAGACAGCGAACAATAAGAAAACCTTTGGTGGCATTTTTTTCTGTAATGATAATCAATTAGTTATTATTAGTTATGATTACTTTAAAGGCCTACTGAAACCCACTACTACCGACCACACAGTCTGATAGTTTGTATATCAGTGATGAAATCTTAACATTGTAACACATGCCAATACGGCCGGGTTAGATTAGTAAAGTGCAATTTTAAATTTCCCGCAAAATATCCTGCTGAAAACGTCTCGGTATGATGACGTTTGCGCGTGACGTCATGGATTGTATCGGACATTTTGGGACACCATTGTGGCCAGCTATTAAGTCGTCTGTTTTCATCGCAAAATTCCACAGTATTCTGGACATCTGTGTTGGTGAATATTTTGCAATTTGTTTAATGAACAATGGAGATAGCAAAGAAGAAAGCTGTAGGTGGGAAGCGGTGTATTAGCGGCCGGCTGCAGCAACACAAACACGTAGCGGCTACGTCGTAGCAGGTGTTTCATTGTTTACATTCCGGAACGATGACAGTCAAGCTTTACCATTGGCCTGTGGGGAACTGGGACAACAGAGACTGTTACCAGGAGGACTTTGAGTTGGATACACATTGGCCTGTGGGGAACTGGGACAACAGAGACTCTTTTCCAGGAGGACTTTGAGTTGGATACGCGTTACCGTGAGTACGCAGCTGCGGCTTCCAAACATTTGATCGCTTGCCCGTACGTGCGTGCCGCTATGTGCATGTCACGTACGTAACTTTGGGGAAATATATGTGCTGTATTAACTTTGCGGAGGTGAACAGTACTTTGGGCTGTGGGATTGAGGGTGTTGTGCGGGTGTTTGATTTGTATTGGCGGGTTATATGGACGGGAGGTGGGAGGTGTTTGTTATGCGGGAATAATTTGTGGCATATTAAATATAAGCCTGGTTGTGTTGTGGCTAATAGAGTATATATATGTCTTGTGTTTATTTACTGTTTTAGTCATTCCCAGCTGAATATCAGGTCCCACCCGCCTCTCACAGCATCTTCCCTATCTGAATCGCTTCCACTGCCCTCTAGTCCTTCATTCTCACTTTCCTCATCCACAAATCTTTCATCCTCGCTCAGATTAATGGGGAAATCGTCGCTTTCTCGGTCTGAATCGCTCTTGTGCTTGTGGCCATGATTGTAAACAATGTGCAGATGTGAGGTGCTGCACAACCTGTGACGTCACACTACTTCCGGTACAGGCGAGGCTTTTTTATCAGCGACCAAAAGTTGCGAACTTTATCGTCGATGTTCTCTACTAAATCCTTTCAGCAAAAATATGGCAATATCGCAAAATGATCAAGTATGACACATAGAATGGATCTGCTATCCCTGTTTAAATAAGACAATCTCATTTCAGTAGGCCTTTAAAAGTACAGTAATTTGACAATAAGCTTTGAGCATGTACTTTTACTGCCATCTACTGTCTCCTCTTAAAGTATGTGCAGTATAAAACCATTAAAACATCAATATAGTATTATTTACAAGGAACAACCCACACATAACAAAATCATAAAGTCACAAATTGATGCAATATTATGGGGACAAAAATAAGCCACAAAACACTGCAACTTTTGTTGCAACTTTCTGAAAAAGCCTCTGCGAATTCAGACATTTCACAAAAGATAAGGCCTGTCCCAAGCACACAACACATCCTGTGCAGCCCGTACGTATGAAGAGATGCTCTGCGTTCCAGACGAGCACCAGCGGCTATAACATCCGCATATTAAGACGTCTGCTTCCTGATTGCGCCTTCCTGCCTGCCGTAAAAGGCAGCGAGCGAGACAAGAGATTGTATCTCTTCTAGAAACACGCGTACCCCCATCTGTGTCATTTCTCCTAAAAGGCTGGGTTGTAATTGTGTGCTTGTTGTTCCTGTTCCCATTCTTGATGTAGCAGAGTTCAACAAAAACCACAATGCATCTGAGGGCATGCCAACATGCCAGAGAGCTGTGTCTCCAGGCGGTAACGTAAGTCGCCCTGCCACCAATTAAAGAGGCTCCAAGCAGCAGATCACATGCCTTCACCTCACTTGTCCTCGCTGCCTCTTGAATAGGACAAACTGAGATAAAGACAATGATGTCCTCGCACCCCCGGCAGCTAAGCCCTGCTGCTGATTATCAAACCTAAATTGATTCACTCGCCTGCTGTTCAGAACAGAGGAGGCAAAAACACTTGAATATTCTCTTTGGCTCTCAGCGGTACTCCTGTAGAAGGGCTCGCTTTCCCAGCGGTGCGTCATTGGGATTGGACACCTTGAAAGCGGCACCAGTTTTAATGATTTACTATATTGTGAAGTGAAGTGAAGTGAATTATATTTATATAGCGCTTTATTCCAGTGACTCAAAGCGCGTTTGCATAGTGAAACCCAATATCTAAGTTGCATTTAAAACCAGTGTGGGTGGCACTGGGAGCAGGTGGGTAAAGTGTCTTGCCCAAGGACACAACGGCAGTGACTAGGTTGGCGGAAGTGGGGATCGAACCTGGAACCCTCAAGTTGCTAGCAAGGCCACTCTACCAACCGAGCTATACCGCCCCATTTTGCTTTAAAGGCCTACTGAAATGAATTTTTTAAATTTAAACGGGGATAGCAGAACCATTCTATGTGTCATACTTGATCATTTTGCGATATTGCCATATTTTTGCTGAAAGGATTTAGTAGAGAACATCGACGATAATGTTTGCAACTTTTGGTCGCTGATAAAAAAAGCCTTGCCTGTACCGGAAGTAGCGTGACGTCACAGGTTGAAAGGCTCCTCACATTTCCCCATTGTTTTCAATGCAGCTAGAGCGATTCGGACCGAGAAAGCGACGATTACCCCATTAATTTGAGCGAGGATGTAAAATTTGTGGATGAGGAACGTGAGAGTGAAGGACTAGAGTGCAGTGCAGGATGCATCTTTTTTCGCTCTGACCATAACTTAGGTACAAGCTGGCTCATTGGATTCCACACTCTCTCCTTTTTCTATTGTGGATCACGGATTTGCATTTCAAACCACCTCGGATACTATATCCTCTTGAAAATGAGAGTCGAGAACGCGAAATGGAAATTCACAGTGACTTTTATCTCCACGACAATACATCGGTGAAGCACTTTAGCTACGGAGCTAACATGATAGCATCGTGCTTAACTGCATATAGAAACAAAAGAAATAAACCCCTGACTGGAAGGATGGACAGAAAATCAACAATACTATTAAACCATGGACCTGTAATTACACGGTTAATGCTTTCCAGCCTGGCGAAGGTTAACAATGCTGTTGCTAACGACGCCATTGAAGCTAACTTAGCAACGGGACCTCACAGAGCTATGCTAAAAACATTAGCTATCCACCTACGCCAGCCAGCCCTCATCTGCTCATCAACACCCGTGCTCACCTGCGTTCCAGCGATCGACGGTGCGACGAAGGACTTCACCCGATCACTGATGCGGTCGGCGGCTAGCGTCGGATAGCGCGTCTGCTATCCACCTCAAAGTCCTTCTGTTTGTGTTGCTGCAGCCAGCCGCTAATACGCCGATCCCACCCACAACTTTCTTCTTTGCAGTCTTCATTGTTCATTAAACAAATTGCAAAAGATTCACCAACACAGATGTCCAGAATACTGTGGAATTTTGAGATGAAAACAGAGCTTTTTGTATTGGATTCAATGGAGTCCGAATACTTCCGTTTCAAGGATTGAAGTCACACGCATACGTCATCATATATAGACGTTTTCAACCGGAAGTTTAGCGGGAAATTTAAAATTGCACTTTATAAGTTAACCCGGCCGTATTGGCATGTGTTGCAATGTTAAGATTTCATCATTGATATATAAACTATCAGACTGTGTGGTCGGTAGTAGTGGGTTTCAGTAGGCCTTTAGTTATTCTCTCTGTGGATAATTAAAGCAAAATAGTGTACAGTACATATATTTGAACTAAGGGATGTAACGATATAAGAAATATACATTATATTGCCAAAAGTATTTGGCCACCCGTCCAAATGATCAGAATCAGGTGTCCTAATCACTTGGCCCGGCCACAGGTGCATAAAATCAAGCACTTAGGCATGGAGACTGTTTCTACAAACATTCGTGAAAGAATGGGCCCTCCAGGAGCTCAGTGATTTCCAGCGTGGAACTGTCATAGGATGCCACCTGTGCAACAAATCCAGTCGTGAAATTTCCTCGCTCCTAAATGTCCCAAGGTCAACCGTCGGCTTTATTATAAGAAAATGAAAGAGTTTGGGAACAACAGCAACTCAGCCACCAAGTGGCAGGCCACGTAAACTGACAGAGAGGGGTCAGTGGATGCTGAAGCGCATAGTGCAAAGACTTTCTGCACAGTCAGTTGCTACAGAGCTCCAAACTTTAAGTAACCTTCCAATTAGCCCACGTACAGTACGCAGAGAGCTTCATGGAATGGGTTTCCATGGCTGAGCAGCTGCATCGAAGCCATACATCACCAAGTCCAATGCAGGGGCGTAAAGCACGTCGCCACTGGACTCTAGAGCAGTGGAGACGTGTTCTCTGGAGTGATGAATCACGCTTTTCTATCTGGCAATCTGATGGACCAGTCTGGGTTTGGAGGTTACCAGGAGAACGGTACATTTCGGACTGCATTGTGCCGAATGTGAAATTTGGTGGAGGAGGAATTATGGTGTTAGGTTGTTTTTCAGGAGTATATATATATATATAGTGTCCGCCCTGAGATTGGTAGGTTGTGAGTTCAAACCCCGGCCAAGTCATACCAAAGACTATAAAAATGGGACCCATTACCTCCCTGCTTGGTACTCAGCATCAAGGGTTGGAATTGGGGGTTAAATCACCAAAAATGATTCCCGGGCGTGGCCACCGCTGCTGCTCACTGCTCCCCTCATCTCCCAGGGGGTGATAAAGGGTGATGGGGCAAATGCAGAGAATAATTTCGCCACACCTCGTGTGTGTGTGACAATCATTGGTACTTTCACACACACACACATATATATATATATATATATATATATATATTTATCTAATATATATATATATATATATATATATATATATATATATATATATATATATATATATATATATATATATATATATATATATATATATATATATATATATATATACAGCCCGGCCCCCGGGCAAATTGTTTTAACCCAATGCGGCCCCCGAGTCAAAAAGTTTGGGGACCCCTGGTATTGATGAAATGTGCTCAAAAAGTACCGTAAAGTCCGGACAATAAGCCGCTACTTTTTTCCTACACTTCGAACCCTGCGGCTAATTGCCGTAATGTTTTGTGTTCAATAGTTTTTTTTAAACCCAAGCAGAGGACTGAAATTGGGTGTTATTAGTGCTATGGCGCAATCTTTTTGACTTGTTCACTCACTGCAGGTGCAGCGAGTTGAATGTACTTCCTGTTTTGCCTCAAACCGAAAGTGAAGCGTGTTTCTGCTCGAAAGGGTTCTTCATTCATCACTCCTAGCAATGTTTGCAAGTTTCACAATTTGACTAAAACAATTCTTACTTACTAAACCGTCCCATGTGTGATGTCTGTAGGAGTGGTTTCATGGATATTTGTACGCGCTATCGTCGTTAGCATTAGCTAATATGCTAACAGTGTCTGTATCAGTATCATCCCAGCATTGATACAACGTTAATTATACGTACATGTCTATGTTTTTTAAAACTGATTTCGAAACGTTAGACTTAGACTTAGACAAACTTTATTGATCCACAAGGGAAATTGTTCCACACAGTAGCTCAGTTACAAAGGATGTGAAGGGTAAGGATGGAAAGGATAATGCAAGTATAAAGTAGACTAAAAATTTACCATAGTAGCAATATAAAATATAACATATATGTAATATTTATATATTATGTATACAGTATATAATAGATACTGATATATTGTTATATTATATTATATTATATTTGTATATAACATATACAATATATAACAAATCCCAATTACCATGTACAATATTACAATATATGTAACAGCTGCAGCAAAAAAAGTGCAGCATAAAATAGAGAGTAGATCCAGCAGAAAATATACATTAAAAACAAAGAGAGGTAGCTATCATAGAAGCGGTCAGGTAATAGACAGATACCGTTGATGTCCAAGTTAGGATCCACGTTGTTGGTTGGAAATGACCAAAATTTAATGGTTGAATTGATTAAACGTCGTCAAAAAGCATGTTGTTTCAACGTCGTGTTTGAGTTGCTTAACGTCAGAATCTGATTCAACAAGTTCTCAACGTTGTTTTGTGCCTGCTGGGATTAACATTCAAGGGCATTCTTTTTGTATTTTTTCAGTTTCACAAATTAATCAGTAAACTCACTAAAACGTCAACATGGAGTTATTGAGTCCGTTTAGCTGATTGGAGAGCTCGCTTCCGCAGCTACGATGACTTCTGTTTTGTTTGATCAGCCGTTTTACTGCCGTTTGGAAACAATAAAAGATATGTAAATAAACATTTATAAAATATTTCTGCATAAATAACTAATTTCACAGCGTATATATCTGCGGCTTATAGTCCGATGCGGTTTATATATGGAAACATATTTTTCCTTCTAAAATGTAGTGGGTGCGGCTTACGTCCTGGTGCGCTCTATACTCCAAAAGAATATGGAGTGTATGTACTACATACACTCAAATATTTTAACTAAGTTCTATTTATTAAAAACAAACAAAAAACTCCAGACACAAAATATACTTTCCTTGGCCGAATAAATATTGTCCTGGCTTCTTAAGAGCCATCCCATTTATATTCAAACATATTTCTTTAAATATGTTTATCATTATCCATTTTAATTTGTAAAAGTTTTAAAGTCCCAGAAGACCGCGACTAGCTGGACCAGCTTCTGCAACGTCACGTGCAGCGATATTTAAATGTTTTATAATTATATTGTATAAAACAAATAGCTTACACAGTAGTAAAAGAGAACAACAATATAAAAAATTAACAGGCGGTAGATTTAAAAAGCCAAAGAGTTTTATCACTACAATTTCAACCACTTTTACTCTTCTGTCATTGCAATAAATGCAACACACAGGCACTGACTCCCATCGAGTAATTTATTTTTTAAATGTTGATTTTTCTTTTTAAACGTGGCACTTATCGTGTTTTCCGGACTATATGTAAGCCACAACCAGAACATTTTAGAAGAAAACATTTTTTTGGCATATATTAGCCGCATCGGACTATAAGCAGCAGATTATATACCTTGTCAAATTAATTATTTACACTAATGTTTCCAAGCGGTGCCTGTAACAGGGCAGTAAAACAGCTGATAAAACAAAACAGACGTCATCTTCAATAAGTTTAACAGACACAATAACTCCACGGCAGTGTTTCCCATAAATTGCCATGATACCTATGGTGGTGGGGGCGTGACTATGGGCGTGGCTATGGGCGTGGTCACCATGACATCATCGAGTAATTTGCAAAATTTACTACAATATGATTTTCTCTAAAAAGGCTCAAAAAATGTATACTTACTAATTAATAATAACAGTTTTGTTTTAAACGTCCATCCATCCATCCATCCGTTTTACAATATAATTACAACACTTTATGTACATATTTATATACAGATTTGAACAATAAGTTATTCACTGAAATATATTTATTAATTGTGGTTCTTACAAAAAATATATCTTATAAAATATAAAAGCTAAAATGTCTCTTAAAGCTCTACCCCTTTAATTAGTGCATACTAAATAATTTAACTTTAGCCTACTACTACAACCATATTATTTACCAGCAACATAAAGTGAAACAGAGGCAGAGGTGTCCTGCCACAGTCAGTAACAAATAAACAGAAAACAGTAGTGGTCAAATACAAATAAGGCAACAAGAGAAGTATCCTACACTTCTCTTTTGTAAAGTAAATCTGAACAGCCTATATGGGCATCTACATCAACTATATGATTTGCATGAGAAGCTGGACAGGACAAAAAAAAAAATATATATATATATATTTTTTTTATTTGTATTTTTTTTAAATTTGTGGCGGACGTAATTCTTTCGTGGCGGGCCGCCACAAATAAATGAATGTGTGGGAAACACTGCACGGTGACGTCTTGGTGAATTTACAGAGGAATTTATGAAACTGAAACATTACAAAAAGAATGTCATTGAGTGTTAACATTACTAACAAACACTCTTAAACGTGTTAGCATGTGTTGCTAACGACGGTAGCGTCATTACATTTTGATAGCACGTACAAATATGCATAAAAACACTCCTACAGACATCACACATGGGACGGTTTAGTAAGTAAGAATGGTTTTAGTCAAATTGTAAAACTTACAAACATGGATTGGAGTGATGAATGAAGAATCCTTTTGAGCAGAAACTCTATGGATGGTTTTACTTCCGGTTTAAGGCATTCAAACAGGAAGTACATTTTAAACCCACAACACCTGCAGTGAAGCGAACTCGTCCAAAAGATGGCGCCATAGCACACCCTTTGTGTCTCTGCTTGTGTTTAATGATAACTATTGAACACAAAACATGGCCATATGCGAAGAAAAAATCATAAATTAGCCGCACCGTTTTATAAGCTGCAGGTTTCAAAACGTAGGAAAAAAGTAGTAGCTTACAGTCAGGAATTTAGGGAGTTTTCAGGAATTTTGTAAATCGCGTCTATATTTTGTATGTATTAAAGTACATCCACATCGTAGACATGCTGCCTCCACCCCAGACAATCGCGTGCATATTGCTTACGTCAGTGTCTTAACCATAGAGCTACATGAGGCCGGTGTTGTGCTGGATAATGCACCCCCGGCGTAGAATGCACCCCCTGACGGGAGTGCTATATCAACTAAAGGGGACGGCGTGGCGAAGTTGGTAGAGTGGCCGTGCCAGCAATCGGAGGGTTGCTGATTACTGGGGTTCAATCCCCACTTTCTACCATCCTAGTCACGTCCGTTGTGTCCTTGGGCAAGACACGTCACCCTTGCTCCTGATGGGTGCTGGTTAGCGCCTTGCATGGCAGCTCCCGCCATCAGTGTGTGAATGTGTGTGTGTGAATGGGTGAATGTGGAAATACTGTCAAAGCGCTTTGAGTACCTTGAAGGTAGAAAAGCGCTATACAAGTATAACCCATTTATCATTTATTTATTATTTAAAGGCCACACTTAAAGTTTTCACGTGCAAGATTGAATGTATTTAAAAAAGTTATTTAATAAGAAGCCAAAAGTGCAAAAACAATAATGTTCATGTTGGAGGAGTTGTGAATGAATGAAATATGAAATCCGTGCTGCAGTCTGCAGGTGTACCTAATGTTGTGGCCCAGCAGCGACTGCAGAACGCATCCGGCACAACACCGGCCGCAAGCGCCCCCATGGGGTACGCCCAAAAACCTGTTTCTCAGCTGTGGTCCGTATGGGCCGCAGCCATACTCATTTGTAATACACTTTTCCACCACTTGTGGCAGTAAAGACAATATCACACAAACAGAAGAAGTCTGAAGCTAAAGTCACAGAGAAGATTCTTAAGCGCTCATTATGACTAAATTGGTGAAGCTGTATTTTCATTTGCACTTTAAGTTTATTGACAGTTCATTTAACACACATATACTTGAGATTATTATCATTTATTATTGATTTTGTTAGAATTTACTTATTTCAGCACTGCCTAATTGTATGTAAATTTTCTTTTTCATCAGTTATGTCCCTTAGTCCCTTCTTTTGATTCACATTTATTTTTGTAATCAGCCTGACCTAAGCCTTTGTGATCGACAAATGCTTTCATATCATTTGACATTATCCTGTTAAACTGTAAGTAGGTTAGATATAATTATTTAATATGATTATAATCAAGAGTAAGATTACTAAGTTTGTGTTAATATCTGAGTGGGCCCAGGGCACCTCTGTAGCGGAAAAATAGGGCCCCGAGGTCAAAAAAAGTTAAGAACTCCTGGCTTACGTCAACAACACCCTGTTTTGGCAGTGTTGTTTCGGTGATCAAAGACTTTTTCTTGGCGGACACATTTTCGGTGCAATAGTGCACAAATAATAGGCTACATGTACTGTACTGTATAATAATTCATACTGTGCTGACCTGCTGGTGTTAATGTTTATGTTTGCGTGTTATTGGTGTTTATTGTTCCCATCATCGTTGTTTCCATTAGAACACTTATTATGTCTATATCAGCTTGTACAAATCTGATATTTGTTATTTTGCTTATACTGGATAGGGCTACTCCTAGTTATTAGGTAGTAACAAAAAGTCAGCTTTTGCTCATTACATTTTTTCTCTATCGTTTGGCCTAGTGGTTAGAGTGTCCGCCCTGAGATCGGTAGGTTGTGAGTTCAAACCCCGGCCGAGTCATACCAAAGACTATAAAAATGGGACCCATTACCTCCCTGCTTGGCACTCAGCATCAAGGGTTGGAATTGGAGGTTAAATCACCAGAAATGATTCCTGGGCGCGGCACCGCTGCTGCCCACTGCTCCTCTCACCTCCCAGGGGGTGGAACAAGGGGATGGGTCAAATGCAGAGGACAAATTTCACCACACCGAGTGTGTGTGTGACAATCATTGGTACTTTAACTTTAACTTAAATATTTTTACTTGTTTTGCTTGATTTTTTTCCCCCAATAATATCCTAATGGCCAACAAAACTCGAACTGCGGGCCACAAATGGCCCCTGGGCCACACTTTTGACACCCCTGTATTAGCATCTTATGATGCAGATTTAATTTAGGAAAGAAAAAAAAAAGATTAATTTTGTAATAGATTTTCAACAAATATGTAGAGTAGGGGTACCCAAACTACGGCCCGCGGGAAGTCCCAAGTTTAAAAAAAATGTTTTATTATTATTATTATTTTTTTTTTTTAATTTTAGCCGCTCAGGCAAATCATATATATATATATATATATATATATATATATATATATATATATATATATATATATATATATATATATATATATATATATATATATATATATATATATATATATATATAAACATATATATATATATAAAAACATATATATATATATATATATATATATATATATATATATATATATATATATATATATATATATATATATATATATATATATATATATATATATATATATATATATATATATATATATATATATATATATATATACACACACACACACACACACACACATACGCACACACACACACTTATACCATTTTTTTTTAACCCAATGCGGCCCCCGAGTCAAAAAGTTTGGGGACCCCTGATGTAGAGTGTCTGGACGTCATATAGATTTAATAATTTACATTGCAAAGATATAAAGGGGGTAAAAAAAAAATGGCGGCACAAACAGTGTTGGCTGGCAATTTTACCGCACTTCAAGCGAATAAAGCGCTTGTTCCAATCAAGTACATGTGGAGTGCCATGGAAACTGAAGGGAAACCGCTGTAAGAAGACTATTTGTCATTAGCTGAAGAGCCTGATCACTAATGGAGTAAGCGGAGAGAGAGAGCTGCAGGGTGAATATTCCACTGGTGCTCGTCTCTCACTGAATAACTGGATTTACTGTCTCTGTGCCCCACTGGAAATTGTTTCCCACACCAAAAGCAGGAGACTGCCAAATTTCCAGGGGCAGAGGGAATACATGTGGTTCTCCTAATTGTGCTGCAAATGTAAAATAAGCAGACGACCTTTGAAAGAATTACACCTGAATGTGAGCAAATCAGCACGTCAGAAGAACAGAAGCCATTAAAGCACGGGAAATGTCTGACTTTGGTGTTCTGCACCAAAAGAATGAACACATACATGCATGGTCCTCTTCTCTACTTTGCAGCGTGGGCCAATATGCCACTTTTACACTGGACACCAAATCTGAATTTTTTTGCCCTCAAATGACAAAAATCTGATATTTTTTGCCAGTCTAAACGCTCCAAAGTGCTTCAAATCTGATTTTTTGGCGTCAGATTCAGGCCACATCAGGATGTAGTCCTGAATCCGATCATTGGAATCTGATCTTTTCAAATGGGACTGCAGTCTAAACGCGACCTGAACGCGTCATCCGTGTACGCGGGGAAGTGGATATTTCATCACAACATTCGGTTTCGGTGAGCAAAGTCTATTTAAGACAACCAAATTATCGGTGCATCACTTGTCAATAGTGCACAAATAATAGGCTATATGTAATATATGAATATATATATATTTATATATACAGTACAGGCCAAAAATTTGGACACACCATCTCATTCAATGCATTTTCTTTATTTTCATGACTATTTACATTGTAGTTTGTCACTGAAGGCATCACAACTATGAATGAACACATGTGGAGTTATGTACTTAACAAAAAAAGATGAAATAACTGAAAATGTGTTTTATATTCTAGTTTCTTCAAAATAGCCACCCTTTGCTCTGATTACTTTTTTGCACACTTTTGGCATTCTCTCAATGAGCTTTAATGGTTTTCACTTCACAGGTGTGCTTGAAGCTCATTGAGAGAATGCCAAGAGTATGCAAAGGAGTAATCAGAGCAAAGGGTGGCTATTTTGAAGAAACTAGAATATAAAATATATATTACGGTAATTTTAAAACAGCACTGCACATCATAATGGCGGCTAGAGTTTTGATGTTAAAAGGTATAAAAAACGTCTTGCGGGACGGATTGAAAATCTTAATGGGCCGCATGTGGCCCAGGTCTGTATTATATACTTTGATTCCGAAGAAATAGAGATTGTTGAAGGACTGGAATAGACGCTGTGGTGCATTTGCTTAAAGGCCTACTGAAACCCACTACTACCGACCACGCAGTCTGATAGTTTATATATCAATGATGAAATCTTAACATTGCAACACATGCCAATACGGCCGGGTTAACTTATAAAGTGCAATTTTAAATTTCCCGGGAAACTTCCGGTTGAAAACGTCTATGTATGATGACGTTTGCGCGTGATGTCAATGGTTGAAGCGGAAGTATTTGGACACATTGTATCCCAATACAAACAGCTCTGTTTTCATCGCAAAATGCCACAGTATTCTGGACATCTGTGTTGGTGAATCTTTTGCAATTTGTTTAATGAACAATGGAGGC
The DNA here is from genome assembly GCF_033978785.1 of Entelurus aequoreus. NCBI lineage: Eukaryota > Metazoa > Chordata > Actinopteri > Syngnathiformes > Syngnathidae > Entelurus > Entelurus aequoreus. Next base: position 19,683,888 of record NC_084753.1, on the reverse strand, counting down.
TGCAAAGAAGAAAGCTGTAGGTGGGATCGGTGTATTAGCGGCTGGCTGCAGCAACACAACCAGGAGGACTTTGAGTTAGATAGCAGACGCGCTATCCGACGCTAGCCACCGACCACATCGATCGCTGGAACGCAGGTGAGCACGGGTGTTGATGAGCAGATGAGGGCTGGCGTAGGTGGAGCGCTAATGTTTTTATCATAGCTCTGACGAGGTCCCGTAGCTAAGTTAGCTTCAATGGCGTCGTTAGCAACAGCATTGCTAGGCTTCGACAGGCGGCACAGCATTAACCGTGTGGTTACAGGTCCAGTGTTTGGTTCGGTGTCTCCTGATAATAGTATTGTTGATCTTCTGTCTATCCTTCCAGTCAGGGGCTTATTTATTTTGTTTCTATCTGCATTTAAGCACGATGCTATCACGTTAGCTCCATAGCTAAAGTGTTATGCCGACATATTGTCGTGGAGATAAAAGTCACTGTGAATGTCCATTTCGCGTTCTCGACTCTCATTTTCAAGAGGATATAGTATCCGAAGTGGTTTAAAATACAAATCTGTGATCCACAATAGAAAAACGAGAAAGTGTGGAATCCAATGAGCCCTTTTACCTAAGTTACGGTCAGAGCGAAAAAAGATACGTCCTGCACTGCACTCTAGTCCTTCACTCTCACGTTCCTCATCCACAAATCTTCCATCCTCGCTCAAATTAATGGGGCAATCATCGCTTTCTCGGTCCGAATTGCTCTCGGTGCTGGTGTAAACAATGTGGAAATGTGAGGAGCCTTTCGATCTGCGACGTCACGCTACTTCCGGTACAGGCAAGGTTTTTTTATCAGCGACCAAAAGTTGTGAACTTTATCGTCGATGTTCTCTACTAAATTCTTTCAGCAAAAATATGGCAATATCGCGAAATGATCAAGTATGACACATGGAATGGATCTGCTATCCCCGTTTGAATAAAAAAAAATCATTTCAGTAGGCCTTTAAATGTGCGTTGAAAAATAAAAGCTCTCATAATAAAGCAGCCATAAAATGATTGCAACCCTCCCAAATATATTACACATTATACTATTTTCATTTACTTTCACATAAAACAACACTCATTTTTAAAAGGTGTTGCTACTTTTACATTATTTTGAATTAATAGCGACTTCCTCCCTGTCAACTTTCTTTATTTAAGTGCACATGCAAGTGACATTGGGGCCACATTGGGCCCTGTGCCCGTTTACACTGGAATCTGATAAAAAAAAAATCCCATTTTACTTGCAGTGCAAACAGTTAGCTGGAAAAAAAAAATCAGATTAAACAAAAATCTGATTGGCCTGCAGTGTGAACGTAGTCACAGAGTCAAGTCCTGAAAACACAACATGCTGACCGCCTGACACGCACGAGCCGATTCCGACTACAACAATAAAAGGACACTTTTCCATAAAACAGATCTAAAGAATGCTTCCTTTTCTGCGAAGTGTGCAAAAAAAATATTTTAAAATACAGAAGCATATGACGCCGGAAGCGCGGGCAAGCTACCAGTCACCTCAGTTTCACATACTGTGTGCACTGTGTGCAGTGTGTGTATGTGTGTGTGTGTGTGTGTGTGTGTGCATGCTGGGAACAGAATGTCAATTCATCCCCAGCATGCACGGGAAGAAACTAGCGCTGCTTACTTTTAAAGTGCATGATGCATGAGTACAGAAATACTCATTGGCATGCTGTCACTTCCTGTTTCATTACTTTGCCGCACTAGAAGCAATGTACACACGTTAAAGTAGCTGGCTTATTTTCAAAATTTGAGATGACCATTTTGATAGTACGGTACTCTTAATTATAGAAGACTTGCATCTTTGTCATTGCCATGGTTCACCCACATTAGTGGTTGATAATATTAGCGGACCAGCCAGGACACCTCTCATGCTGTGTTAGTTAGTGTTTAACGCCAACACGTACGTATGGAGAGAATATTTATATATTTATGCAACCAAAAACAGATTTGCAACCCAAAACATTTATTTTCATTAGAGATGTCCGATAATATCGGACTGCCGATATTATCGGCCGATAAATGCTTTAAAATGTAATATCAGAAATTATGGGTATCGATTTCAAAAAGTAAAAATTATGACTTTTTAAAACGCCGCTGTACGGAGTGGTACACGGACGTAGGGAGAAGTATAGAGCGCCAATAAACCTTAAAGGCACTGCCTTTGCGAGCCGGTCCAATCACATAATATCTACGGCTTTTCACACACACAAGTGAATGCAAGGCTTTCTTGGTCAACAGCCATACAGGTCACACTGAGGGTGTCCGTATAAACAACTTTAACACTGTTACAAATATGCGCCACACTGTGAACCCACACCAAACAAGAATGAAAAACACATTTCGGGAGAACATCCGCACCGTAACACAACATAAACACAACAGAACAAATACCCAGAACCCCTTGCAGCACTAACTCTTCCGGGACGCTACAATATACACCCCCCGCTAACCCCTAGACCCACCCGTCCCCCCGCACCTCAACCCCGCCCACCTCAACCTTCTCATGCTCTCTCAGGGAGAGCATGTCCCAAATTCCAAGCTGCTGTTTTGAGGCATGTTAAAAAAAACAACAATGCACTTCGTGACTTCAATAATAAATATGGCAGTGCCATGTTGGCATTTTTTCCATAACTTGAGTTGATATTTTGGAAAACCTTGTTACATTGTTTAATGCATCCAGCGGGGCATCACAACAAAATTAGGCATAAAAATGTGTTAATTCCACGACTGTATATATCGGTATCGGTTGATATCGGATTCGGTAATTAAGAGTTGGACAATATCGGATATTGGAAAAAAAGCCATTATCGGACATCTCTAATTTTCATAACTTTTTGTTACAAATCTTTTTGGGTGAATGTTTATTTTTTTGCTTATGACTCAACCTTAATCTTGTGGGCGGAGCCTCAACACATTTGACGTAAAAAAATATCAAAGGCAATGGGTGAGCGATACTGACCAATAAAAAGGCTTTTTAATATTGTTCAGAAGAGGCCCTGTCCACAAGATTGAGGTTGAGTCTAAACAAAAAAAATTTTTTTTTGCAACACAATTTGTTACTAATAAAATTCTGTCACCCAAAACATTTTTTGTAACAAAAACATTTGCTACTAGAAATATATATATTTTTTGTAATCGAAAAAAAAACCCAAACCGTTTGGAAACCAAAACATGATTTGCAACCCAAAAAATTATTCATAACAAAAAAGTAACCAAAAATATTTATTTGAAGCAGAAAAATTATTTGTAACCAGAAAACAATGTATAGTTGGGTTGCATATGACGTCATATCTGTTTTTCTTTTTCAGCGGCTTAATTGACACAATGGTCAAGCAACTTGAGCGCAGCATTAAGACAAGTGAGAGTAGAGTTTGAGCAGAAAATGCCGTATTGCTGTTCTGTTCTTGGGTGTCCCTGTCATTCAAAATAGAGAGATAGGAAAGAGATTTCAGAGTCCTGAAAGAAGTGGTTCAAAAAAGGTAATAAAGTCAGGGGGAAAAATGAAAGTGCATTGAAGGAAAATATCACTTTCATCATCTTGTGGAATACAGTCGGACCATGCTTGTGTCTGCAGTGATCACTTTGTAAAATGTTTGTTTGAACATTTGATTTGTTTGAGAAACTTTCTGTGATGCAATCGAGTTTATTCCACTATATTAGTAGTGTTTCATAGCAGAACTAAATGTAAGAAAAGACAAGAAATCGCATTAGTTTGTGTTTTTTTGTAGTTGCTATGCCTAAATATAACTACAAAGACCTGCTTGTGCTAATAAACTGACGTCATGTTGAGTCCTAATAATAAATATTGTGATTCTTGGTCCAATCCGCCGTATTTTTGTTGTCGATTTACATAACAGAAACTAAAAGCTTTGTTGTTGTTGTGCAGGAAAGCCAAGTGCTTTATTCCACATGGATGAATACATTATAGCGTCTTTGGTGATATTTGTTGGCATCAAGAAAATATCCTTAAAAGTAATAATAAACTAGATGAATACATCTTTCGTAGGCTCAACAGCATATACTATATTTTCATATTGCGAGCAAACATTCATGCTGAACAAGGACATTTATCATTACATAATGAGACAAAATATGAGCTTCACATCATAAAACAACTGCAGACATAAATTGTAAATGAGAATAAAATGTGTAGCAGGAAATCAACTGCAAACAAACGTATCCTTTTTCTCATTAGCGTCACGATCAAAGCAGCACGGCACTCGTTATGTCAATCAAATTCGTTACTTAGTGATGGACTTAGAATAAGTCCAACTTTGTCTTTCACGGATTAATGCTTAATTTGTGGACCCCTCAGATGTAAAGACATGATGTGCTTCCAATTGTTTCTTCTCTAAATACCGTGAGCGTCAAATGAAGTGAGGTAGCAGTAACTTCTTGGTGATGATAAATGGTTTAAAATATTTTTCTTAACAGTGTAAAAATCCACTCCATCCCATTTCAAATATTTTTTTCATGATCGCTTATGTATTTGCCTTTACACCTTTCAAAATACGCCCAAATCTGCACTGATTCAGGTAGATAAACAGTAGTCTAATAGGGCTCAAGACCATCACCTGAAACCTGGAAGTGCCCGGATGTGCCTCTAGGTCACGTGGTTGCAAACTAGCTATAACCAAATAAGTTTTTTGTAACAAAAAAAAAAACTTAAACGATATGTGACCAAAATAAACAAATGTATAACCAAAACAAAAACGATTTGTGACCAAAAAAATAAACAGATTTGTAACCCCCCAAAAAACTACTTGCAAAAAAACCAAAAAACTGATTATGTAACAAAAAAAAACCTATTTGTACCCTTCCCCCCAAAAAAATGCAACCCAAAAACTTTTTTGGAACAAAAAAAAAATATTTGTACCCCTACCCCCCAAAAAAGGCAACCCAAAAAATTATTTGTAACATAAAAAAAGATAATCTTTAAACAAAAAACTATTTGAAACCAAAATAAAACCGATTTGTAAAAAAAAAAACATTTTTGTAACAAAAATGTGTAACCAAAAACAAGATTTGCAACCAAAAACTTTTTTTTTTCATGCTAAAATTATTTGTGACCAAAATGAACAAATTTGTAGCCAAAAAAAAAAAAGATTTGTGACCAAAAAAACTAACAGATTTGTAACCCCCCAAAAAACTATTTGCAAAAAAAACCAAACAGATTATGTAACAAAATAAACCCTATTTGTACCCCTACCCCTCCAAAAAAATGCGACCCAAAAACTTTTTTGAAACAAAAACAGCCTATTTGTACCCTTACACCCCAAAAAATGCAACCCTAAAAAGTATCTGTAACAACAACAACAAAATCTTTAAACAAAAAACTATTTGCAACCAAAATAAAACCGATTTGTAAAAAATTTTTTTGTAACAAACAAAAAAATGTGTAACGAAAAACAAGATTTTCAACCAAAACGTTTTTTTGTTTTCATTTATTTTAAATAAAAACTTTTGTTTACAAATACATCTTTTGTTCGGCTGCATAAAAAGACACACATTTCTCTCTGTATTTATGCTGATTTGTCATTGCTTAGCACTACTTACCTCTGGAAAATCCAATAACCCAGCAACATTAAAAGCATCAGTCTGACAAGCCAACAAACAATTTGCAACCTCAAAATTGATTTGAAGCAGAAAAATAAGGATCTGCAACCCAAAAAAAACAAAACTATTGTGGAGCATCACAATACCTCCGAACAGGTGAGACTGGGTGGAGGGCCAGCCATCACAGTGAAAACATGCATCAGGGGGTCAAACTACGCCACTCTTTAGGTGTGGTCATTGAAGGCAAATACATCCCTAACTTTATCCTCAATCAGGCTGATGTGTGGCCACCTGCCCCAAGGCAGCTGTGTCAGGTTGGCAATCACTGTTTGAGTTAAATAGCACCTCAGTGTTTGACTCATTGTGTGGCTGGCTCCCTGCTGGGAAAGGTCTGCTTCCATCGGGCGGTAAGTGTGTTGCTCCACTGAATATAGTTTGCTAAATGTGTAAGATGTTTCATTCATTTTAATGCAGTGATTTATTGAACTTTGCACTGATCAGTTTTCTCTGCTATATGTTCCAGGCAATTTAGGAGACATGATCAAGACTTGGAAAAAGTGACAATTTGTTTGTTTCAATGGAAGCCCCAATCGGGAAGAACTTTAAGTTAACCTTTATTCAGAAAAACTGACTGAATAAAACAACGCTGCGGCGTTTGAACTTTAAACAGAACTGTCTCTGGGAGGTTGGTTTGTGACCTCACATCACAAATTGGTGGAGAATGCGGGTATAGAAGACCCTCCCCAACCACAGTATGGAGCAAGCAGTAATGGCGCTTTTGCAAAGCCAGGCGGAGTTGCAGAATGCGATGAAGGAACTGCTCAAGATGGTCGACAAAGACGAAGCAGTGGTTCGAGCCCCGGGGGGGAGTCCTCAACAAACAAGGCCCCGAGGACGACGTTGAAGCCTATTTGGAACTCTTTGAGCGCACTGCTACAAGGGAGCGATGGCCACCCGGTGAGTGGGCAGGAATAATTGCCCCGTTCCTCATTGGGGAGGCCCAGCACGCCTGCCGTGACCTTCCAGCAGAGGACGCACGAGACTACCCTAAGCTCAAGGCCGCCATATTAGCAAGCCATGGGTACAGCCTACCAGCTAGGGCTCAGCGATACCACGCCTGGGCCTACTGTGCCAGCCATCCGCCCAAGGCCCTGCTCGCAGAGCTGCTACGTCTTACCAAGGGATGGCTGATGAGTGGCGGGGAGACACCCTGGATCCAAAGTTTGGTGATTGATCGGTGTATTCGAGCTTTTCCGCCCGATGCCAGAAAGTATGCTGCGCAGGTGAGCCCCACCTCCCTGGATTCTCTGGTAGCTCTGTTGGAGAACTACCAAGTTAGCAACGAGATGCTCCGAACCACCAGAGCTGAGCCAAGTCGCCCCACCCCTGCTGAAAGGATGGGTCGTGAGCGCCGGTGATCTCCGCCCCGTACTCCTCCACGTAATGCCCCAGAGGATAGTAACCCACCGGAAAGGTTGGCCCGGCCCCCCAGAAGGTGCTATGTCTGCGGGCGAGAAGGCCACATCTCCTGGGCCTGTCCGGAGCGGGACCGAGACGTCTCAATGCCCTCTGCCGCCAGCTTGGGTGCCCACCAACCGTGCTTGCACACCGGGGACACCGGCCGACCCCATGCCTCCCTGCCGGTGCGGGTGGGAGGTACCAACGCCCATGCCGATTGATTCTGGCAGCGTCGTCACCTTGGTGAGGGCTGACTACGCTGGTCCTGTCGGCTCAGACACCGTCCCAGTCACCTGCGTCCATGGTGATGTCCGCCATTATCCGGTCAGCCATATCCGGGTCCAGACCCCCCGTGGAGACGCCGTTGTGGCTGCTGGGGTGGTCCCCAACCTACCTGTCCCTCTGCTGATAGGCACGGATTGTGTCCTTTTCCAGCGGTATTGGAACCTAGGCCGCCGCCGCCCACATCCTACCCGACAAACAAGACGCCGGGACCGGCGCCCCGCAGCCTGGACCCCGCGGACCACATTCCCCACCTTCCGAGCACCTAGAGGAACCTCACCAGGAAGTGGAGCATCTGAGAGAGACGCCAGTGGGGGAGAGACCCCTCCAGCCAGTGAAGACCCCTTCTCTGAGTTCCCGCTCATGCCGGTCGAGGGGAATCCACCTCAAGGCGAGTACGCCACAGCCCAATGGGCTGACCCGAACCTGGAAATGGCCCGCCAAAGCATCGCCACCATAGACGGTCAACTGGTCGCTGGGGTGAGTGGGGCGTCTTACCCTCATTTTTTGGTAAAAGCGGGTCTGTTGTACCGAAGTGAAAAAACTAAGGGGGGGGAAGTTGTCGAACAACTATTAGTGCCGAAAAGTTACATCACCCGGGTGTTGTACCTCGCTCACTCCCACCAATTAGGGGCTCATCTGGGAGCCCAGAAGACTTACGACCGAGTGGTCGCACGCTTTTATTGGCCTGGGGTGAAACGAGCCGTCGAGGACTTTTGTCGCACATGTCCGGAATGTCAAAAAGCGGCACCGCGGCCCTTTCTCCGGAATCCCCTCATACCCCTTCCTATTATTGAGATGCCATTTTCACGGATAGCTATGGACATTGTGGGGCCGTTGCCAAAATCGTCTCGTGGACACCGCTATATACTTGTCACTGTCGATTATGCAACCCGATACCCCGAGGCCATTCCCTTGCGTGTTGCTACCGCCAAGAATGTTGCCCATGAACTACTCATGCTTTTTAGCCGGGTTGGAATAGCAGACGAGGTTTTGACAGACCAGGGTACCTGTTTTATGGCCCGTGTAATGACCGTGTTATATAAATGGCTTAAGATAAAACAGATCAGAACCTCCGTCTATCACCCACAAACTAACAGACTAGTGGAACGCTTTAATTCAACCTTGAAGACAATGTTAAGGAAACTGGTTGAAGTTGACGGGAAAGACTGGGACCAATTAATTCCTTATGTACTGTTTGCTATTTGTGAAGTGCCACAAGCCTCTACAGGTTTTTCCCCTTTTGAGCTGCTCTACGGGCGGAATCCACGGGGTCTGCTGGACCTCGCCAAGCAAGCCTGGGAAAGTCAGCCCTCCCCCCACCGGAACGTTATAGACCACGTGGAACACCTACAGGAGAGAGCCAGAAGGGTATGGCCACTGGTCCGGAACCATATGGAGAAGGCTCAGGCTGCCCAGGCACGAACATACAACAAGGGCTCCCGTCTCCGTGAGTTTAAGGTGGGTGACCTTGTCTTAGTATTGGTCCTGACGGCAGAGTGCAAATTCTTGGCTAAATGGCACGGCCCGTACGAGATCGCTGAGCGAGTGGGGGCCGTCAACTACAGTGTGCAGCAACCCGGCCGGAGGAAAGGTTTGCAGCTGTACCATGTAAATGTATTGAAAAGATGGCACACTGCTGCACCTTTGCCTAGCCCTGCCCTTCTAACTGACCTCTCTTCCCAGAAACCCGCCGTCAATGTAGGCGTAGACCTTGGCCCAACACAAGTCCAAGATGTCCAAGAGCTCTTGGGCCGCTACCGGGACATTTTTGCAGAGATGCCCGGGCGCACCCATGTCATAGAACATGACATAGAGACCCCGCCTGGGAAGGTGGTCAGGCAACGACCATACAGGGTCCCAGAAGCGCGGAGGGAAGCGATAAAAGAAGAGGTAAAAAAGATGCTGGACCAAGGCGTCATTGAAGAGTCCTACAGCCTTGGTCCAGTCCAATTGTCATCGTCCCTAAACCAGATGGCTCCTTGAGGTTTTGCAACGACTTCCGAAAACTAAACGAAATATCCACCTTCGATGCATATCCCATGCCTAGAGCCGATGAGCTGATTGACCGCCTTGGACCTGCCCGCTTTGTCAGCACCATGGACTTGACAAAAGGTTATTGGCAGGTACCCCTGACCCAGAGAGCCAAACCCAAGACGGCCTTCTCAACTCCAGATGGCTTGTTCCAGTACACTGTCCTCCCCTTCGGCATCCACGGGGGCCCCTGCGACTAAGGCTGAAACGACCGCGTCGACGTAGTCGACGTCATCGGTTATGTAAATACGTCGACGCCGTTTTTGTGCGTCGACGCGTCGCATAATTACGTCACACTACCGTCATGGCGGAGCGCAAAGCAGACTGTGCAAGCGAGGGGAAAAACGCACGCCAAAAGTCGTCAAAAGTGTGGGAGTATTTCAATACACAGCCTAATAATGTTGTTGTATGCACAGTGTCGAGCGTAAATGGCCTATCATAGCAGCACAACGGCTATGAACGAACATTTGAAAAGAAAACCATCAACCATCAACTAGTCAATCGTCCGCGTTAGCATACGTTGTCATCATTACACAAAAACATGAATGTGTCATTTGTATCTGCTAGGGGTGTAACGTTATGTGTTTTGTATTGAACCGTTTCGGTACGGGGCTTTCGGTTCGGTACGGGGTTGTACCGAACGAGTTTCTAAGCTAAAGCTAACTTTAGCTGCTAAAGTCTTAACAAGCTGCTTTGCTCCTTCTGCCTCTGTCTCAGCACGCAGCATTGTCCCACCCACACAACCATCTGATTGGTACACACGCAGCATTGTCCCACCCACACAACCATCTGATTGGTACACACGCAGCATTGTCCCACCCATACAACCATCTGATTGGTACACACGCAGCATTGTCCCACCCACACAACCATCTGATTGGTACACACGAAGCATTATCAGCCAATCAGCAGTGCGTATTCAGAGCGCATGTAGTCAGCGCTTCAGCGTGGAGCAGATAGGTGTTTAGCAGGTGAGCATCAGGCAGCGGACTCTCCCCAAATGATAATAAACACCTCCCAGTCAACTACTAGTAACATCACTATGAGCCCGTTGACCTACTAGAAATTTAAACTGCAGCTCAGCTCACTCGCAGTCCTGGCTTGAGGTGAAGGCTAATTAGCTCTCAGTTCCAGCCACATCGACCCCTTCTGAGCGCCTATTTTCAGCTGCTGGGAATATTGTAAACAAGAAAAGAAGCAAAGCAAGTAGACATGCTAACCTTTCTTCATTACAACTGTTAGTCACTCACTGGAATGAGTAGAATTGGTTATTGTGTACTGTGTTGGACTGGATGTTTATTTTGCACATTTTAAAAGCAATACTTAATGTTTACAGTCCTCCAGAATATTTAGATTGGCACTTTTTTGTATTGATGTTTATCTTTATTTTTGCACATTTTAGCAAATAAGCAATACTTTCACTTTTGTTGAAATGTTTACACTTTTGTTAGAGAATATTTCGTTTTGCACTTTTTTGTATTGGATGTTTATCTTTATTTTTGCACATTTTAAAGCAAAATAAGCAATACTTTTACTTTTGAAATGCTTATACTATTGCAGAATATTAAGATTTGCACTGGATGTTTACTTTTATATTTGCACATTAAAAAGCAAATAAGCTACTTTTAATTTTGTTAAATGTTAAAAGTTTTAAATGTTTACATTGTTACAGAATATTTTGTCATGTTGTTGTCAATGTTGACTGAGTGGCCATACTTTTTTTTTTGTAAATAAAAGCCATGCCTTTTGAAAAAACTGGCCTACTTTTATTTGTTCATCTTCATTTTAAATAAAATAAAATAAAAAATAATCGGTAAAAGGAAAAATAATCTATAGACGAATCGAAAAAATAATCTATAGATTAACCGATTAATCGAAAAAATAATCTATAGATTAATCGATAGAAAAATAATCGTTAGCTGCAGCCTTACCTGCGACCTTCCAGCGCATGATGGACCGAATCCTCCGTCCTCACCAAGCCTATGCCGCCGCCTACCTTAATGACATCGTGGTCCACAGCGCCACCTGGGCCCACCATCTGGAACACCTGGAGGCTGTCCTCAGGGCCCTTCGTCAGGCTGGTCTAACAGCGAATGCCAAGAAGTGCCAGGTAGGATAGACCGAAACCGACTACCTCGGGTATACGATAGGTCGTGGGTGTGTGCGACCCCAAGCCCAGAAGGTAGAGAAGATACGGAATTGGCCCCGCCCCGTCACTAAAAGACAGGTGCAGTCCTTCTAAGGTCTGATCGGCTACTACCAGAAGTTTATCAAAGACTTTGCCACAATAGCGGCCCCCCTCAACGACCTCACTCGCCAACGGTCAACCCACCGAGTATCTTGGACCACCGAAACGGAAGGGGCCTTCGAGAAGTTAAAGCAGGCTCTGTGTGAGGAACCCATCCTTGTTGCACCTGACTTCAAGAAGCCATTCGTCCTCCACACAGATGCCTCTGGCACTGGGATCGGGGCAGTCCTAGCCCAATTGGTGGGCGCCGATGAACACCCCGTAACCTTCATCAGCCGAAAACTGCTAAAGCACGAGAAAAACTACTCGACCGTGGAGAAGGAGTGTCTTGCTGTGAAGTGGGCCATCCACCATCTCAGGTATTACCTATGGGGAAGACGCTTCACTCTGGTGACCGACCACGCCCCCCTCAAATGGATGGCCACCAATAAGGACAGCAACGCTCGGTGACACGCTGGTTCCTGGAACTGCAAAATTATGAATTCACAGTCGAGCACCGCCCTGGAAAGGATATCCGCCACGCCGATGCGATGTCCCGCCGCTACGAAGATGAGGAACAGGAAGCTCCTCGTACCAACAAGGAGCTTAGGGGGGGTATGTGGAGCATCACAATACCTCCGAACAGGTGAGACTGGGCGGAGGGCCAGCCATCACAGTGAAAACATGCATCAGGGGGTCAAACTACGCCACTCTTTAGGTGTGGTCATTGAAGGCAAATACATCCCTAACTTTATCCTCAATCAGGCTGATGTGTGGCCACCTTCCCCAAGGCAGCTGTGTCAGGTTGGCAATCACTGTTTGAGTTAAATAGCACCTCAGTGTTTGACTCGGTGTGTGGCTGGCTCCCTGCTGGGAAAGGTCTGCTTCCATCGGGCGGTAAGTGTGTTGCTCCACTGAATATAGTTTGCTAAATGTGTAAGATGTTTCATTCATTTTAATGCAGTGATTTATTGAACTTTGCACTGATCAGTTTTCTCTGCTATATGTTCCAGGCAATTTAGGAGACATGATCAAGACTTCGAAAAAGTGACAATTTGTTTGTTTCAATGGAAGCCCCAATCGGGAAGAACTTTATGTTAACCTTTATTCAGAAAAACTGACTGAATAAAACAACGCTGCGGCGTTTGAACTTTAAACAGAACCGTCTCTGGGAGGTTGGTTTGTGACCGCACATCACACTATGTATAACCAAATACTTCCTTTGTAACAAAAAACTAAAATGATTTGTGACCAACAAACCCGATTTGTACCGTTCCGTCTTCTAGCCGTCCATAGCGTTCTACTCGTATGGATTCTTTGGCCCTAGAGTGTGAATGTGAATGTTGTCTGTCTATCTGTGTTGGCCCTGCGATGAGGTGGTGACTTGTCCAGGGTGTACCCCGCCTTCCGCCCGAATGCAGCTGAGATAGGCTCCAGCACCCCCCGTCACCCCGATAGGGACAAGCGGTAGAAAATGGATCTCAGCACCTGTTGAGTTTGTTTGTTTCAGTTGCCATGACGGCAGATTACAGTCAGCTGCCTCTGGTTAGTGTTCGGGACGCGCACCTGTTGCCCGGGCACTAATCAGAGGGCTATTTAGTTCACGCGCTGGCCTCACTCGGCCTGTTGGTCTTGTTTGCTCCCATGCAACAAGTTACGCTCTTGGTTACGCTCATAGTCTGCATTTTGATACTAGCATCTTTTGGCTACCCTTTTGTTTTCCGTGCCGTGGGCACCGCGCAGCATATTTTGTTCTGCAACTAGAATAAATAATTTATTCTCACCTACAAGCCGCTTCCTGACACCCCTCTGCATCGTGAAAAGACGACCTCCAGCATCACAATGCCTCGTAAGTGTAACAGTCACTACTAATTCAAAATAAAGTAAAAGTAGCAACACATTTAAAAATGTGTGTTTGTAACAATTTGTAACAAATAAAAAAACAAAACATACACTACCGTTCAAAATTTTGGGGTCACATTGAAATGTCCTTATTTTTGAAGGAAAAGCACTGTACTTTTCAATGAAGATAACTTTAAACTAGTCTTAACTTTAAAGAAATACACTCTATACATTGCTAATGTGGTAAATGACTATTCTAGCTGCAAATGTCTGGTTTTTGCTGCAATATCTACATAGGTGTATAGAGGCCCATTTCCAGCAACTATCACTCCAGTGTTCTAATGGTACAATGTGTTTGCTCATTGGCTCAGAAGGCTAATTGATGATTAGAAAACCCTTGTGCAATCATGTTCACACATCTGAAAACAGTGTAGCTTGTTACAGAAGCTACAAAACTGACCTTCCTTAGAGCAGATTGAGTTTCTGGAGCATCACATTTGTGGGGTCAATTAAACGCTCAAAATGGCCAGAAAAAGAGAACTTTCATCTGAAACTCGACAGTCTATTCTTGTTCTTAGAAATGAAGGCTATTCCACAAAATTGTTTGGGTGACCCCAAACCTTTGAACGGTAGTGTATGTAACCCACAAAAACAAACATTTGTAGCAAAAAAATATCAATCAATCAATCAATCAATGTTTATTTATATAGCCCTAAATCACAAGTGTCTCAAAGGGCTGTACAAGCCACAACGACATCCTCGGTACAGAGCCCACATACGGGCAAGGAAAACTCACCCCAGTGGGACGTCAATGTGAATGACTATGAGAAACCTTGGAGAGGACCGCATATGTGGGTAACCCCCACCCCCTCTAGGGGAGACCGAAAGCAATGGATGTCAAGTGGGTCTGACATAATATTGTGAAAGTCCAACACATCAGCGAAAGTCCAGTCCATGGTGGGGCCAGCAGGAACCATCCCGAGCGGAGACGGGTCAGCAGCGTAGAGATGTCCCCATCCGATGAACAGGCTAGCGGTCCACCCCGGAGCAGAGTAGAAAAGAAAAGAAAAGAAACGGCAGATCAACTGGTCTAAAAAGGGAGTCTATTTAAAGGCTAGAGTATACAAATGAGTTTTAAGATGAGACTTAAATGATTCTACTGAGGTAGCATCTCTAACTTTTACCGGGAGGGCATTCCATAATATTGGAGCCCGAATAGAAAACGCTCTATAGCCCGCAGACTTTTTTTGGGCTCTGGGAATCACTAATAAGCCGGAGTTCTTTGAACGCACATTTCTTGCCGGGACATATGGTACAATACAATCGGCAAGATAGGCAGGAGCTTGACCGTGTAGTATTTTATACGTAAGTAGTAAAACCTTAAAGTCGCATCTTAGGTGCACAGGAAGCCAGTGCAAGTGAGCCAGTATAGGCGTAATATGATCAAACTTTCTTGTTTTTGTCAAAAGTCTAGCAGCCGCATTTTGTACCATCTGTAATCTTTTAATGCTAGACATAGGGAGGCCCGAAAATAAAACGTTACAGTAATCGAGACGAGATGTAACGAACGCATGGATAATGATCTCAGCATTGCTTGTGGACAAAATGGAACGAATTTTAGCGATATTACGGAGATGAAAGAAGGCCGTTTTAGTAACACTCTTAATGTGCGACTCAAACGAGAGAGTTGGGTCGAAGATAATACCTAGATTCTTTACCGAGTCGCCTTGTTTAATTGTTTGGTTGTCAAATGTTAAGGTGGTATTATTAAATAGATGTCGGTGTTGAGCAGGACCGATAATCAGCATTTCCGTTTTCTTAGCGTTGAGTTGCAAAAAGTTAGCGGACATCCATTGTTTAATTTCATTAAGACACGCCTCCAGCTGACTACAATCCGGCGTGTTGGTCAACTTTAGGGGCATGTAGAGTTGGGTGTCATCCGCATAACAGTGAAAGCTAACACCGTATTTGCGTATGATGTCACCTAGCGGCAGCATGTAAATACTAAAGAGTGCAGGGCCAAGAACCGAACCCTGGGGAACTCCGCACGTTACCGAGGTCACATTGTTATTGTTATTGTTATTGTTATAGGAGACACACTGCATCCTGTCAGTAAGATAAGAGTTAAACCAAGACAAGGCTAAGTCTGACATCCCAATACGCGTTTTGATACGCTCTAATAAAATATTATGATCAACAGTATCGAAAGCGGCGCTAAGATCAAGAAGCAGCAACATAGCTGACACATCAGAATCCATCGTTAGCAATAGATCATTAGTCATTTTTGCGAGGGCTGTCTCCGTAGAGTGATTTGCCCTGAAACCGGATTGAAAAGGTTCACAGAGATTGTTAGACGCTAAGTGTTCATTTAGCTGCTGTGCGACAATTTTTTCGAGAATTTTCGAGATAAACGGAAGGTGGGACACCGGCCGGTAGTTCACCATGAGGTCAGGATCGAGGTTAGGTCTTTTGAGTAGAGGTAGAATAACCGCTTTTTTGAATGCTAGGGGAACAGTACCAGAGGAAAGTGATAAGTTTATAATATTTAACACTGATGGACCTAATAAAACAAAAAGCTCCTTGATAAGTTTCCCAGGAATTGGGTCAAGTAAACATGTTGTTTGTTTTGTCCCATTTACACATTTTAATAATTCCTCCAATGTTATTTCATCAAAGAGGGAGAAACTATTTTGGAGGGCAATGTCCGTCGTATATACAGTCGTATCTGTGTTAATAGAACCCAGTTGTAGCTGAGATGCATTGTCTTTAATCTCTTTTCTAATGACTTCAATTTTCTTATTAAAGAAATTCATAAAGTCATCTGCTGAGTGGGTGGAGCTACTGGGAGGAGTCCCTTGTTGGGTTAGCGATGCTACTGTACTAAACAAAAATTTAGGATCATTTTTGTTGAGGTGGATGAGATTTGAGTAATATTTAGCTTTAGCTGAGGTAAGCATGCGTTTATAAGTTATTAAACTATCACTCCATGCTTGATGGAAAACCTCAAGTTTAGTCGCACGCCATTTGCGTTCCAGCTTTCTACATGATAATTTCTGGGCTTTAGTTTCTTCTGTAAACCATGGGGTACGCCTTTTAGGGGCCCTTTTTAGCTTTAGCGGTGCTACACTACCAATGGTGTCGCGCAGGGCGTCGTTAAAGCGGTTAGTGAGGTTATCAATAGAGCCCACATAATTTGGGAATGGTGCCATTACCGAAGGCAGTAGGTCAGTAAGAGTCGTGGTTGTGGCAGCATTAATGTTGCGGCTGCTATAGTAGTTATTATTATTATTATTAGTTTGTTGACAATGAGTCAGAACTTCGAATTTTATAAGGTAATGATCGGACATTACTTTAGTGTACGGGAGTATTGTAACTTTAGAGGTGGTGACACCCCTGACAAGCACTAGATCTATCGTATTACCGTTGCGATGCGTGGGTTCCTTTATTATTTGTGTAAGACCACAGCTATCAATTATAGTCTGGAGCGCCACGCATGGAGGGTCCGATGGGGTATTCATATGGATTTTAAAGTCTCCCATTATGATTATATTGTCGGTGTGCGTCACTAGATCAGCAACGAACTCTGAAAATTAATTGATAAAGTCCGAATAGGGCCCTGGGGGGCGGTAGATGACAGCCAGGTGCAGAGGCAGCGGTGTGACAAACCTCACAGTAAGCACCTCAAACGAGTTATATTTATTATTTAGGTCCGAGGTAAGGCTAAAGTTTTTGTTGTATATTAGTGCAACACCCCCACCCCTTTTAATGGGACGGGCAATATGCGTTCCCGTATAGCCAGGAGGAGACGCCTCACCCAGCGCAAAAAATTCGTCTGGTTTGAGCCAGGTCTCGGCTAGACCAACGACATCAAGATTGTTGTCTCTAATGACTTAATTAACTAATAACGTTTTGGAAGACAATGACCTTATGTTTAAAAAGCCCATATTATAGGTAGTGGGCTGTTTTGAGGAGTTTTTGTTGAAAGTATCCGTAGTAGCAATATTAATAATGTTACGTTTATTATGCGTAGTGCACTTTAAATAATTTCGACCATATCTAGGAATTGATATGACAGGAATTTTTAGATTGTTTGCCACCTCAGTAAAATGCATGTCCACCTCTGACGCAGAAAAAACATTATGTGAGTTGTATATTATTCTAAGAGAATTGCTATGTGTGCAGGGATTATCCAGCCTGGCGCTGGCTAGTTCTATCTTAACAGACTCCTTATTAGCGCTTCTTTGTGGATTAGCATTTAGCTTTTTCGTTAGCCCCGCTAACAACAATGCATTTAGCTTTGTTGTTAGCCCCGCCCGACACCCCCGCTTCTGCTTCCGAGCGCATCGCTTACGTCTCTTTCGTTGACGGTCTCCGCTGGTAGTGGACGCCGCTGCTTCAAAGGCCACTGCTGGATGTAGCTCGCGAAGAATTCCCAAGCTAGCGAGTAGGTCCACCGTACACGCATCCTTCAGCCCAAAATGGCCCGATCTCTCCACATCCAGAATCGTAAGTCGGTCGTAAGTGACCACGGAGTGAACACGCTGTGAGCCAGCCATGAAATTGACTGAATTGACGGGTGTTTTTGCCAAATCGGTCTACACTTCCAGGAGCGCTCGCAAGAAGCTGCTGCCTTGAAGCGCCGCCATCTTGTGATATATAATTTGCAACCAAAAAAACTGGGTCAGCTCGGTGGAAGAGGGGTTAGTGCGTCTGCCTCACAATACGAAGGTCCTGAGTAGTCGTGAGTTCAATCCCGGCCTCGGGATCTTTCTGTGTGGAGTTTGCATGTTCTCCCCGTGACTGCGTGGGTTCCCTCCGGGTACTCCGGCTTCCTCCCACCTCCAAAGACATGCACCTGGGGATAGGTTGATTGGCAACACTAAATTGGCCCTAGTGTGTGAATGTGAGTGTGAATGTTGTCTGTCTATCTGTGTTGGCCCTGCGATGAGGTGGCGACTTGTCCAGGGTGTACCCCGCCTTCCGCCCGATTGTAGCTGAGATAGGCTCCAGCGCCCCCCCGCGACCCCGAAGGGAATAAGCGGTAGAAAATGGATGGATGGATGCAACCAAAAAAAACTGTGTTGACCTGAATGGAACATTTATTTATGCTGCTTTTTTAATTACTCAGGTGACGGTCTACCTGCTTGCCTCATGACAGTCCAAAAACCAAGCTGCATTGAACCCATCACTCATAACAAACAATGGAGGACAACCTGGGTGTCCTGTATTTATGGAGCTCTACAGCAAAGTGAAACCTGTTGCTTATAACACAGAAACAGGGTAAGCTAAAGTTAGCTTAGCATGTATATCCTCAAATAATATGCAGCAACGACAACCAAGAGGTTTGTCATTAGTTTGGAATCAGCATGGAAGTAGGAGTAGGAGTACCTGCTTGTGCTAGCATTGTAATTGGAGCGTCCGAGTGAGAGCCGAACATTCTGACATTTTTTACTGCGTGTTAATGTTGTGACATAAAACACTGCTACTTTCAACATACTGTAACATCTCGTGTAGGAATCACTTTAACATTTATGCAACTTGACTCACTTGAGATTTCCTCTCTTCATCAGAGTACCCACACAAGAGCATTGCATGACTCAGCGCTTTCAGCCTCCACTGTTGTGTGCCAACCTGCACCTTTTCCTGCTCCTAGCAGCACCGAGAGTGGATTAAAACTGGATTGTAGCGAAGTGAAAGCCTTTTTTTCCCCAACTGTACTGCACGTTGAAATCATGCAAAATTGGTATCGCGTCTTATTTTGAGGACACGATGCACGCAAACCCGCACTTTTTCCGCGTAAAAACTAGTGTTGTTAAAGGCCTACTGAAACCCACTACTACCGACCACGCAGTCTGATAGTTTATATATCAATGATGAAATCTTAACATTGCAACACATGCCAATACGGCCGGGTTAGATTAGTAAAGTGCAATTTTAAATTTCCCGCAAAATATTCTGCTGAAAACGTCTCGGTATGATGACGTTTGCGCGTGACGTCACGGATTGTGCGGACATATTGGGACACCATTGTGGCCAGCTATTAGGTCGTCTGTTTTCATCGCAAAATTCCACAGTATTCTGGACATCTGTGTTGGTGAATCTTTTGCAATTTGTTTAATGAACAATGAAGACAGCAAAGAAGAAAGCTGTAGGTGGGATCGGTGTATTAGCGGATGGCTACAGCAACACAACCAGGAGGACTTTGAGTTGGATAGCAGACGCGCTACCGTGAGTACAGCTTTGGCTTCCAAACATTTGATCGCTTGCTCGTACAGGCAAGGCTTTTTTATTAGCGACCAAAAGTTGCAAACTTTATCGTCGATGTTCTTTACTAAATCCTTTCAGCAAAAATATGGCAATATCGCGAAATGATCAAGTATGACACATAGAATGGACCTGCTATCCCCGTTTAAATAAGAACATTTATTTCAGTAGGCCTTTAAACGAACATGCTCGTCTACTCGTAAACGGGGGGACCGGTACTTTTTAGAGCAGGTATAGTACCGAAAATTATTCATTAGTATTGCGGTACTATACTAATACCGGTATACTGTACAACCCTAGTATGTAGACACATAAATTAGTTAATTGTCAGTCACATTGCAAAAACTGAAATCCAAGTAAGATTAACTATCTCAAATAAGGGGGATATTTGCTTATTTTCTGTCTGATAAGATAATTCTTCTCACTAAGCAGAATTTATGTCAGAGCAGTGGTTCTCAACCTTGTTGGAGGTACCGAACCCCACCAGTTTCATATGCGCATTCACCGAACCCTTCTTTAGTGAAAAATACATTTTATTTTTTTTTCAAATTCAAGAATTAGTTAGATGTTTTTTTACTGGTGCACAAAATGAACCGTGCATGAACATCACCTTGTTCAAAGAACAAAACCAACACAGTGCATGAACTCACAACAAATTACACACCTTACACACATTACCATGAATTGACGTGGACCCCAAATTAAACAAGTTGAAAAACTTATTCGGGTGTTACCATTTAGTGGTCAATTGTACGGAATATGTACTGTACTGTGTAAACTGTACTGTTTCATATAATGTGTTCTCTTCCTTTGCAATCTGCTAGTAAAACTTTCAATCGATCAATCAAAAAACCTGCAAATCAGATGGAAAATTAGAGGGAACATTGTTTGGGGCTATCCATAATACGCCGATAGGGAGAAGTTTTTATTTACACGATAAGTCGGATGTGTCTTTACCTCCGTGGCGGAGGCTCCGCCGAATCCCTGAGGCTGACTCACCGAACCCCTAGGGTTCGATCGAACCCAGGTTAAGAACCACTGTGTTAGAGTGTTTTACTTGTTTTAAGGGTTTTGGTCCTAAAGGGGCGGTATAGCTCAGTTGGTAGAGTGGCCGTGCCAGCAACTTGAGAGTTCCAGGTTCTATCCCCGCTTCCGCCATCCTAGTCACTGCCGTTGTGTCCTTGGGCAAGACACTTTACCCACTTGCTCCCAGTGCCACCCACACCGGTTTAAATGTAACTTAGATATTGGGTTTCACTATGTAAAAGCGCTTTGAGTCACTAGAGAAAAGCGCTATATAAATATAATTCACTTCACTAATTCACTAAATTATCTCAGTAAGATATTACGGCTTGTTGCTGAGATTTTATGACCTATATTGAGTAAAACATGATTGAAACTAGAATATCAACTGTTGCAAAGCTGTGTCATCAACACTCACAAGTATAAAACTATTTTTTTAAAGTAATCATTTATTAATTCAAGCATGAAAAAAAAAAATCATGACTTTGACACAATTGTGTCTCATATTAAAAAGATGACAGCCAAATGGACTTTGCTGTTTTATTTTCAATGAAACAATAGAAAATACGTACTCATATAGTAGTAAAGTTGTTATTAGTGAGAATATACTTATTTTAAGGTATTTTTGGGTTCATTTAGGTTGGCTAATTTTACTTGTTTTGGAAAGTCTTGACAAGCCAAATTTTCTTGTTCTATTGGCAGATAATTTTGCTTAGTTCAAATAAAATACCCCTAATTTAAAAAAAAATGTTTTCTTGTTTTTGAACACTGACTTTTTGCAGTGCAGGAGGAATACAAATAAATACAGTGGTGATTGGCGTTTATGAATAGCATTGAAAGGCAGGTGTTCTGCAATGCTCCTTATGTTCCTTTTTATAAAACTCTTCTGATAATGATCGATGGCAGATCGACGAGCCCAGCCCGAATAAAGATAATGGCAAATCTGCATAAATTAGTTCATTTTGACAGCTTTAGTAGAAACACAAGTCCACTTGAGAGTCTCACATTCCC
The DNA here is from genome assembly GCF_033978785.1 of Entelurus aequoreus. NCBI lineage: Eukaryota > Metazoa > Chordata > Actinopteri > Syngnathiformes > Syngnathidae > Entelurus > Entelurus aequoreus. The sequence goes on along the minus strand of NC_084753.1, from coordinate 19,662,158 downwards.
TCACGTGGCGGAATGGCGGCAGTTCCTCATTGAGTATCCCGAGGGCTAATTCCTTGTGACCTTGTGCTCTCTCACCTGACATGCATGCAGAGTCAACAAGAGGGCGGATAAACAACTTAGCCAGCTGACGGGATTTCAGAGACCGGAACAACAATGAATGCCGACAGAAGTGCTGGTGGAGGACTTTTAACCTGGCGGCGATGCAGTGCAATGACCAGGTGATCAAGTCTACATCCCACAGCAATGACATGTCACCACAAAGCAACTTAAGACCCAAAAGCTCAATTATTTGCACAAGCAGATTACAGGAAGTCAATGTAAACACCACATCAAACTGTGCATAACACCTTCACCCCTTTACTGTAACGTGGTACAGTATGGAGGCATACAGTAAATTAATAGCATATTATACACAGTGATGGGCAGTAACAAGCTACATGTACCTAAACTATGTGGCATTTTCCAGTAGCTTGGCTGTAGCTTAGCTACTTTTAGACCCATGTAGCGAGTTTTCAGTGCATCACTAGTCAATGTGTAAATAATAGGCTATATATCCATTCATACAATTTATTAATTTAATTATGTTTTCACATTAAATACCCTCATACTTAAGGTGTGGCGGCTTTTATTTTACCGTGGCGCTGCATCACAATTAATTACCACATGTTCCGGACTATAAGCCACACTGGTATATAAGCTGCAGATATATATGTACTGTATATGTATATAGTCGAGGTTACTGTGGTTTATCTGTTATACAGTGCTCAATAGGTAGAACAGAGGCTATTTCATCCCTACAAGCCTGTTTCGCAGGTTCCCCTGCTCTTCAGGGGATTTTTTTTAAAAGTGTCAATACATCAATAAAATCCCCTGAAGAGCAGGGAAACCTGTGAAACAGGCTTGTCTGGATGAAATATCCTCTGTGTTTTTTCCTGACCTAACATATATGTATATGTATGTTGCGGTACAAAAATGGATAGATGGACGGATTTTGTAAATGTTTATTTACATGCCTTAATTGTTTCCAAAAAGTGTCGGTAACACGGCAGTAAAACCGCTGGTCACACAAACCAAAATAAGTCATTGATATCTTTATTCACCCTTTATGAGATGAATCCAATGTTTTCCGATTTTAAAAAGGTTCAAGATGGTTATAAGGATTCTTCTTCTTTCTACTTTGGAGGAGAAAACTCACAGTGTTTACAAACATATTGCTGGGTATTGTGGCCAAACAGCTCAATTTTTGTTTCATCTGACATCACATGGACAAAGATAAGACCTTCTGGAGGAAAGTTCTGTGGTCAGATGAAACAAAAATTGAGCTGTTTGGCCACAATACCCAGCGATATGTTTGGAGGAGAAAAGGTGAGGCATTTAATCCCAGGAGCACCACACCTACTGTCATGCATGGTGGTGGTAGTATAATGCTCTGGGCCTGTTTTGCTGCCAATGGAACTGGTGCTTTACAGAGAGTAAATGGGACAATGAAAAAGGAGGATTACCTCCAAATTCTTCAGGACAACCTAAAATCATCAGCCCGGAGGTTGGGTCCTGGGCGCAGTTGGGTGTTCCAACAGGACAATGACCCCAAACACATGTCAAAAGTGGTAAAGGAATGGCTAAATCAGGCTAGAATTAAGGTTTTAGAATGGTCTTCCCAAAGTCCTGACTTAAACCTGTGGACAATGCTGAAGAAACAAGTCCATGTCAGAAAACCAACAAATTTAGCTGAACTGCACCACTTTTGTCAAGAGGAGTGGTCAAAAATTCAAGCAGAAGCTTGCCAGAAGCTTGTGGATGGCTACCAAAAGCGCTTTATTGCAGTGAAACTTGCCAAGGGACATGTAACCAAATATTAACATTGCTGTATGTATACTTTTGACCCGGCAGATTTGGTCACATTTTCAGTAGACCCATAATGAATTCATAAAAGAACCAAACTTCATGAATATTTTTTGTGACCATACATACATATACATACATACATACATACATACATACATACATACATACATACATACATACATACATACATACATACATATATATATGTATATATATACATATATATATTGTATATATACAGTATATACGTACTTCACTACAGTATATACGTATATACGTGTATATATATATATATATATATATATATATATATATATATATATATATATATATATATATATATATATATATATATATATATATATATATATATATATACACTACCGTTCAAAAGTTTGGGGTCACATTAAAATGTCCTTATTTTTCAATGAAGATAACTTTAAACTAGTCTTAACTTTAAAGAAATACACTCTATACATTGCTAATGTGGTAAATGACTATTCTAGCTGCAAATGTCTGGTTTTTGGTGCAATATCTACATAGGTGTATAGAGGCCCATTTCCAGCAACTATCACTCCAGTGTTCTAATGGTACAATGTGTTTGCTCATTGGCTCAGAAGGCTAATTGATGATTAGAAAACCCTTGTGCAATCATGTTCACACATCTGAAAACAGTTTTAGCTCGTTACAGAAGCTACAAAACTGACCTTCCTTTGAGCAGATTGCGTTTCTGGAGCATCACATTTGTGGGGTCAATTAAACGCTCAAAATGGCCAGAAAAAGAGAACTTTCATCTGAAACTCCACAGTCTATTCTTGTTCTTAGAAATGAAGGCTATTCCACAAAATTGTTTGGGTAACCCCAAACTTTTGAACGGTAGTATATATATATATATATATATATATATATATATATATATATATATATATATATATATATATATATATATATATATATATACACACACTACAGTTTGCTTTTTTCGAGACGGCTGCCGTGTGTGAGCGACGGGAAGAACATCTCCGACTCACTCATGGCAAAGTAATTTAGCGCCGCCTGTTGATTTGTACATGCATACATCAGTTTTTGCAAAATTATGTTTTTTGGCAAACTTGGCATCATCACTCCTGTTATTTGCTTCTTGTTTTTGAACGGCCGCTGTGTGTGAGCGACAGGAGGAAAAGCCTCAACTTCCGTATAGAGAAGACGTTTTGCACCACCTGTTGGTATGTAAATAAATCTCTAGACCCCGCATATAAGACAACCCGTTTGTTTTCAACTTACTGTCCCATATTGGGTCAATATAGTACGCAGGAGGTGAGGATCTATGAACTGTTCAGTATCGATCCAAACTAGGACTGTTTAGCCTTGGGGGAGGTCCCATATGTATAGTGACAGGTGTGCAACTTCCACGTTCTGCAGCACTGCTTGTGCATATATACTCAAGGTTTGCACATCCTCCTCCTGCCGCCCATCCTCTCTCGTTCACAGGACCATGTGACCTAGATACTAAAATGGCCAACACCTTCTTCTTCTTGTTGTTGCATTTGAGTTGACCATGACAACCCGTCTATGGAAATTAATACGCGTGTGCCAAACGAGGGCGACGCAGAATGTACAAGAAGGTACATTCCCATGTGAATTGTAAAACACTTCCAGTGGAAGTTCAGAAGAAGACAAACAAATGGGGGAAAAGGGAACTTAGAGTGTTTGTACAGGCAGTGATGGGAAGATCAGTTGTACTTTCAGCAGTGGAGTGTATTTGATAGAAATGTCTCCTGAGAGCCACGTTTAACGCACTGTTGCTGCTTATAGGTATCCTGGGAACCTTTTTGTTGCCTGTACTCATTATCATCTTTTAGCTGCAGCCAGCAGAGGTGCTGTTGCAGCTATCCAGACATGTGTTTATATTGGCTTGATATTGATAGGACGCTCAGTTTAGGGCTGCAGCGATTGATTAGTGGAGGCGATATGGTCTCAAACAGGGGTGTCAAATGTACGGCCCGAGGGCCGGATCAGGCCCGCAAACATGTTTTATCCGGCCCACGGGATGAGTTTGCTAAGTACAAACCCTGTTTCCATATGAGTTGGGAAATTGTGTTAGATGTAAATATAAACGGAATACAATGATTTTCAAATCATTTTCAACCCATATTCAGTTGAATATGCTGCAAAGACAACATATTTGATGTTCAAACTGATAAAAACAATTTTTTTTGCAAATAATCATTAACTTTAGAATTTGATGCCAGCAACACGTGACAAACAAGTCGGGAAAGGTGGTAATAAATACTGATAAAGTTGAGGAATGCTCATCAAACACTTATTTGGAACATCCCACAGGTGAACAGGCAAATTGGGAACAGGTGGGTGCCATGATTGGGTATAAAAGTAGATTCCGTGAAATGCTCAGTCATTCACAAACAAGGATGGGGCGAGGGTCACCACTTTGTCAACAGATGCGTGAGCAAATTGTTGAACAGTTTAAGAAAAACCTTTCTCAACCAGCTATTGCAAGGAATTTAGGGATTTCATCATCTACGGTCTGTAATATCATCAAAGGGTTCAGAGAATCTAGAGAAATCACTGCACGTAAGCAGCTAAGCCCGTGACCTTCGATCCCTCAGGCTGTACTGCATCAACAAGCGACATCAGTGTGTAAAGGATATCACCACATGGGCTCAGGAACACTTCAGAAACCCACTGTCAGTAACTACAGTTGGTCGCTACATCTGTAAGTGCAAGTTAAAACTCTCCTATGCAAGGCGAAAACTGTTTATCAACAACACCCAGAAACGCCGTCGGCTTCGCTGGGCCTGAGCTCATCTAAGATGAACTGATACAAAGTGGAAAAGTGTTCTGTGGTCTGACTAGTCCACATTTCAAATTGTTTTTGGAAACTGTGGACGTCGTGTCCTCCGGACCAAAGAGGAAAAGAACCATCCGGATTGTTGTAGGCGCAAAGTTGAAAAGCCAGCATCTGTGATGGTATGGGGGTGTATTAGTGCCCAAGACATGGGGAACTTACACATCTGTGAAGGCGCCATTAATGCTAAAAGGTACATACAGGTTTTGGAGCAACATATGTTGCCATCCAAGCAACGTTACCATGGACGCCCCTGCTTATTTCAGCAAGACAATGCCAAGCCACGTGTTACATCAACGTGGCTTCATAGTAAAAGAGTGCGGGTACTAGACTGGCCTGCCCGTAGTCCAGACCTGTCTCCCATTGAAAATGTGTGGCGCATTATGAAGCCTAAAATACCACAATGGAGACCCCCGGACTGTTGAACAACTTAAGCTGTACATCAAGCAAGAATGGGAAAGAATTCCACCTGAGAAGCTCCAAAAATGTGTCTCCTCAGTTCCCAAACGTTTACTGAGTGTTGTTAAAAGGAAAGGCCATGTAACACAGTGGTGAACATGCCCTTTCCCAACTACTTTGGCACGTGTTGCAGCCATGAAATTTCAAGTTAATTATTATTTGCAAAAAAAAAAAAAGTTTATAAGTTTGAACATCAAATATCTTGTCTTTGTAGTGCATTCAATTGAATATGGGTTGAAAAGGATTTGCAAATCATTGTATTCCGTTTATATTTACATCTAACACAATTTCCCAACTCATATGGAAACGGGGTTTGTATAAAAATTAACCTTACATTTTTGAATGAAATAATCAGCTGTTCTAAATGTGTCCACTGGATGTTGCAATAGCAATTCTTTGACTCTTTGTAGATGATGCTACATATGTACAAAATAAACCACATGATGTTAGTACATCAGTCGAGGAAAATGATCAAACTACATAAATAACATACTGTAATTTGATTTAATAAATTTAATAAAGAAAAAGTCACAAAGGATTCGAAAAGTTTCCAGAAACTTTTCGACAAAGTACATTGCACAATAAGCAGCAACAACTGAAAATAAGAGCAAAAAAATATTGTATTCGAAAAAAAAAAAATGTTTACACTAATCAATAATACCAAAGATTTATTTTCAAATATATGTGTAACATTTGGTTAGCCTTTTTAAAAATATATGCACCATCGCATATTATGCAAATTGTCATTTTTACCACGTCCCCACCGCCACAGGTATGTTGACAATCTGGGGGAAACCCTGTCATATATATTCAATATTGCGCAACCCTCGCATGTAGGTTCATGTACAAAAGTAAGTTCACTTCTTTTTACACTCGGATGACACTTGATAATGTCCAAAAAAATCTTCAAATTACCTGTTTTGTAAATAAAAGTTAAAATGTTGCAATGACTGCAAGGTTTAAGCATCTTTTTATGCTTATAGGCTCAGGTAGAAAAGCGAGTTAACTTCTTTTTACACTTTTAAACATGAGCTGTGCTGTTGAATAAAGTTGTTTGATAACAATTTCCATTATTTCCTACAACGTGCTTTCAAAAATATGGACAAATGAAAGGTGGATGAGCTTCCTGGTAGAGCGTTAACTGTATTTTGGAAACAGGAAGCATATCTATTTACCTCAAGGAAGTATTTCATGACTTACATTAGTGCAATAAGACCACAGGGTATAGTTTAGAGCAGTGGTGCCGAAAGTGGGGCCCGTGGGCCACAATTGGCCCGCTGGGTCTTTTTGTGTAGCCCCCAAAGGATGGGAACTTTATTATTTACATTTAGGTTATTTGTGTTTCAGACTTAGAATCAGAGGTTTCCTGATCCAATATTGATATCGGCATGTGATCAGCAACAACACAAATATCGTATGATATCAGCTTGCATGTAAAATCTCCGATACACGCAGTCCTGCAGTGCGTGAATTGGTGCAAAGCTAGTTAACGTCTAAATGTCACACAAGGTTGGTATTTTCTTGTATATTTGTCAATTACAAAAAGGTAAACATGGCAGGCAACTAGGAGCGAACCGCCACACAACAGCTAAGCAAACAATAGCACACAAGCTAAACATACTGTACATAAGTGACCTTCCTTGAACAATACTGCAAAAAAGACTATAAAAATGGGACCCATAACCTCCCTGCTTGGCACTCAGCAACAAAGGGTTGGAGTTGGGGGTTAAATCACCAAAATGATTCCCGGGCGCGGCGCCGCTGCTGCCCACTGCTCCCCAAGGGGATGGGACAAATGCAGAGGACAAATTTCACCACATCTAGTGTGTGTGTGACAATCATTGGTACTTTAATCTTTAATCTTAAATTTGTCAAAAATAAACAAGCATTGAATATTATTTACACATACCAGTGTTCCCACACATTCATTTATTTGTGGCGGCCCGCCACGAAAGAATTATGTCCGCCACAAATTAAAAAAAATAAATATATATATATATATATATTTTTTTTTTGTCCTGTCCAGCTTTTCAGGCAAATCATATAGTTGATGTAGATGCCCATATAGGCTGTTCAGATTTACTTTACAAAAGAGAAGTGTAGGATACTTCTCTTGTTGCCTTATTTGTATTTGACCACTACTGTTTTCTGTTTATTTGTTACTGACTGTGGCAGGACACCCCTGCCTCTGTTTCACTTTATGTTGCTGGTAAATAATATGGTTGTAGTAGTAGGCTAAAGTTAAATTATTGAGTATGCACTAATTAAAGGGGCAGAGCTTTAAGAGACATTTTAGCTTTTATATTTTAAGATATATTTTTTGTAAGAACCACAATTAATAAATATATTTCAGTGAATAACTTATTGTTCAAATCTGTATATAAATATGTACATAAAGTGTTGTAATTATATTGTAAAATGGATGGATGGATGGCCGTTTAAAACAAAACTGTTATTATTAATTAGTAAGTATACATTTTTTTAGCCTTTTTAGAGAAAATCATATCATTGTAGTAAATTATGCAAATTACTCGATGATGTCATGGTGACCACGTCCATAGCCACGCCCCCACCGCCACAGGTATCTTGGCAGTTTATGGGAAACACTGCATACACTTCTTTCTCTGAGACTTTGTATTAGAAAGTATTTAGTAACAAACGTGTCCGCATCATTCAACCTACTGCGTCATCGGCTTATCTTAATGAATTACTACTCCACTTCGAATCAAAGACAGCATGAGTCCATTCCAGACAATTAATAATAAAAAGGTTAGGGCAGGGGTGTCAAACGTATGGGCCGAGGGCCGGATCAGGCCCCCAAACAGGTGTTATCCGGCCCGCGGGTTGAGTTTGCCAAGTATAAAAATTAACCTGAAATTTTAGAATGAAAGAAACAGCTGTTCTAAATGTGTCCACTGGATGTCGCAATAGCAATTATTTGTATTTTTGTAGATGATGCTACATATGTACAAAATAAACCCCATGATGTTAGTAAATCAGTCGAGGAAAATGATCAAAGTACATAAATAACATACTTTAATTTGATTTTGATAGAATTTCTTTATCTTGATAAAAAAAAAAATTAACACCAATAAGTTGACTGATGAACATTATCACATAATTTGTTCAGAAAATACAAATTAATGTTTAAGTTAAAGTACCACTGATAGTCACACACACACTAGGTGTGGTGAAATTACCCTCTGCATTTGACCCATCCCCTTGTTCCACCCCCTGGGGGGTGAGGGGAGCAGTGAGCAGCAGCGGTGGCTGCACTCAGGGAATCACTTTGGTGATTTAACCCCCAATTCCAACCCTCGATGCTGAGTGCCAAGCAGGGAGGTAATGGGTCCCATTTTTATAGTCTTTGGTATGACTCGGCTGGGGTTTGAACAACTCACGACCTACCAATCTCAGTGCGGACACTCTAACCACAAGGCCACTGAGCAGGTATATATATATACTATTAACCACAACAGGTAAATGTAAAAAAAACCCAACAACATTATGATTTGTACAATTTCAGAATGTGCTTGTTCTATTTTTAAACAAAGAAAACAATCTGAAGTTGTCTTTATTTTTAAGTTATCGTGCCGTGAGTTTACCGGTCCGGCCCACTTGGGAGTAGATTTTTCTCCATGTGGCCCCCAATCTAAAATGAGTTTGACACCCCTTGTCTAAAATCTAAATGGCAATATACACTATATTGCCAAAAGTATTTGGCCACCCATCCAATTGATGAGAATCAGGTGTCCTAATCACTTGGCCCGGTGTATAAAATCAACGCACTTAGGCATGGAAACTGTATCTACAAACATTTGTGAAAGAATGGCCCGCTCTCTGTGATTTCCAGCGTGGAACTGTCATAGGATGCCACTTGTGCAACAAATCCAGTCATGAAATTTCCTCGCTCCTAAATATTCCAAAGTCAACTTTAATATAAGAAAATCCAAGAGTTTGGGAACAACAGCAACTCAGCCACGAAGTGGTAGGCCATGTAAACTGACAGAGAGGGGTCAGCGGATGCTGAAGCGCATAGTGCAAATACTTTCTGCACAGTCAGTTGCTACAGAGTTCCAAACTTCATGTGACCTTCCAATTAGCCCAAGTACAGTACGCAGAGAGCTTCATGGAATGGGTTTCCATGGCCGAGCAGCTGCATCTAAGCCATACATCACCAAGTCCAATGCAAAGCTGGGGATGCAGTGGTGTAAAGCACGTCGCCACTGGACTCTAGAGCAGTGGGGACGCATTCTCTGGAATGATGAATCACGCTTTTCCATTTGGCAATCTGATGGACGAGTCTGGGTTAGGAGGTTGCCATGAGAACACTACATTTCGGACTGCCTTGTGCTGAGTGTGAAATTTGGTGGAGGAGGAATTATGGTGTGGGGTTGTTTTTCAGGAGTTGGGCTTGGCCTCTTAGTTCCAGTGAAAGGAACTTTGAATGCTCCAGGGTACCAAAACATTTTGGACAATTCCATGGCATGGCACTTCAAGTTCATATGTGAGTAAAGGCAGGTGGCCAAATACTTTTGGCAATATAGTGTTAATTGCAGCCTCCTTTGGTAACAATGTACTGCATATCATGATATACTTTTTGGTATGTAAATTATAATATAAACATTTCAAAACGGGTTACAAATTTAGTAGCTGACATAGGTAGAAACATGTCTCATTTCCAATTTTGTATTGTTTTCTCAAAATTATTATTAATTTACTTGCTAAGTTCCTGTTAATATCTAGTTACTTTCTGTTGTAACATGATTCTATCTAAAATGTAATAAAAGATTATTAATCTGTTTTTTGGATACTTAACATTAGTTTTGACTGTATGTCACATTTTTGTATTTATACATTTTATTTGTATATATTTTCAAATCTCAAAAATATATTTACAAATACGTGTTTAATTATACAAACTATTTATTTATTTGTATATCACATTTGTATTTGTATATTTATGTAATATATGTGGGGATGTCCGATAATGGATTTTTGCCAATATCCGGTATTCCGATATTGTCCAACTCTTTAATTACCGATACCGATATCAATCGATACCGATATCAACCGATACTGATATATACAGTCGTGGAATTAACACATTATTCTGCCTAATTTGGACAACCAGGTATGGTGAAGATAAGGTCCTTTTTTTTAAAAAAATTAATAAAATAAAATAAAATAAATAAATTAAAAACATTTTCTTGAATAAAAAAGAAAGTAAAACAATATAAAAAACAGTTACATAGAAACTAGTAATTCATGAAAATGAGTAAAATTAACTGTTAAAGGTTAGTACTATTAGTGGACCAGCAGCACGCACAATCATGTGTGCTTACGGACTGTATCCCTGCAGACTGTATTGATCTATATTGATATATAATGTAGGAACCAAAATATTAATAACAGAAAGAAACAACCCTTTTGTGTGAATAAGTGTAAATGGGGGAGGGAGGTTTTTTGGGTTGGTGCACTAATTGTAAGTGTATCTTGTGTTTTTTATGTTGATTTAATTCAAACAAAAAAAAAACAAGAAACGATACCGATAATAAAAAACCCAATACCGATCATTTCCGATATTACATTTTAAAGCAGTTATCGGCAGATAATATCGGACATCTCTAAATATATGCATATGTATTAATATCATATTGATATATATAAGTTGACGTGAGACAATTCTACTTCCATATTTTTCAAACCTTGAAAACACATTAAAATCCAAGCATTCTCAAGGTTTTCAACCCTGAGTAAACGATACCAGCAAGAAAGGGACGTGTAGTGACATGCAAAAGTGACTGCTGAGCCTGCAGAGCAACCTGTCTTGCAGCCAAAACTTTTGACACCAACAATCAACAGGAGAGCATTCCTGCAGCCTGCAGTCATTAGTCGTGACAGTGCACAAAAATAATACCTGCATTGTAGAAGCGGTCCAGCACTGTGGTCTCTCCGAAATCCAGTTTCCCGAAGTGGACCGTCTCCAGTTTGCTGCCCACGGCGCTGCAGGCGTCCTTCAGACATTGCAGCGCCATGCACTCGGCGTTGTTATTCTGCTGGTTGGGCTCGTTGTTGAGCACGTAGGCGACACTCACCGGCCTGTTCTTGCACGACTTGCCGGTGGACAGCAGGCCCACGTCGTGGTCACAGCTTCCGGAAGTCTGGCCGGATCCTGTGAGGGGATCGTGCCAGAAAGTCCCCGCTGCTGGGACCGGAGCACCGCAGGCTCCACGGGTCGTGGCGGCGGTGGTGGTGGTGTTCATGCCGACATTATGACCCCCTCTGGCGGGGCAAGCCACAATGCAAGGCACGGGCAAGGAGATCCCGTCCTCTTGACTCATGTTGTCGGTGTTTTTAAAGCGCGCGGCAGCGTGGCCGTGGGAGCTCCATGGCGCACTGTGGGTACGCGCGGCGGAGGAGGAGGAGGTCGAGGGTCACACACAAGCCATGCTGCGCGGTGTTCGGACCCACGTCACGGCGACTCAACCTTGCATCCCTTACTGCTGTGCCATGCGTGGCAGAAAGACACGACAAAGTACACTAACGGCCGTCGCACCCTGCCCAGTTCCCACTGTTATCTAGCCCGACTTGTACTGCTGGTGGGCGGGGCCAAACTACGGGAAGCAGAGGGTGTGTGGGCGGGGACACGAGGACCACGTGGGAGCCTCTCAAAGGGCTCCTTCACAATAATAACATCACTCCACTTTCCTTTTTTTTAAAAAAATATGACAACATAACTCACACGGACCTCATATTATTACATCAACTATTTTAATGACTCTTCTTTAAATAATATAACAAGACTGTGATAGGAAAGAACAATATTTCACACCTGTGCTTAATGAAAGTGCATTGCAGGGATTACCGTAATTACTAACAAAATACTGACAACACATTCCGAAAACATATGCAAAGAAATATGTTTAGTTGAGAAACTGACGGCTTCTTTCTTTCCTGTCTCAAGGTGGACATCTAGTGGCGGAAGTACGATATTACAGTCCCCTTCACTGTTATTCTTATTGTGTATATCAGGGGTCCCCAAACTTTTTGACTCGGGGGCCGCATTGGGTTAAAACAATTTGGCCAGGGGCTGGGCTGTGTGTGTGTGTGTGTGTGTGTGTGTGTGTGTGTGTGTGTGTGTGTGTGTGTGTGTGTGTGTGTGTGTGTGTGTGTGTGTGTGTGTGTGTGTGTGTGTGTGTGTGTGTGTGTGTGTGTGTGTGTGTGTGTGTGTGGGTGCGTACGTACGCAACTAACAAAGGTCTTAACTCATTCTCTTTCTATGCCACATCAATGTGGAATGCGCTCCCAACAGGTATAAAAGAAAGGGCATCTCTATCCTCCTTCAAAACCGCTATAAAAGTTCACCTCCAGGCAGCTACAACCCTAAACTAACACCCTACCCGGATTGCTAATAATCAAATGTAAACAATCAAATGCAGATTCTTTTTCTTATGCCTTCTGATCTCTCTCTCTCTCTCTCTCTCTCTATGTCCACTACCCCCCCCCACCCCCCCACCCCACCCCCCCTCCACACTCCTGATTGTAAATAATGTAAATAATTCAATGTGATTATCTTGTGTGATGACTGTATTATGATGATAGTATATATGATAGTATATATCTGTATCATGAATCAATTTAAAGGCCTACTGAAATGAATTTTTTTTATTTAAACGGGGATAGCAGATCTATTCTATGTGTCATACTTGATCATTTCGCGATATTGCCATATTTTTGCTGAAAGGATTTAGTATAGAACAACGACGATAAAGATTGCAACTTTTGGTATCTGATAAAAAAAAGGCTTGCACCTACCGGAAGTAGCGTGACGTAGTCAGTTGAACATATACGCAAAGTTCCCTATTGTTTACAATGATGGCCGCATGAAGTGAGAGAGATTCGGACCGAGAAAGCGACAATTTCCCCATTAATTTGAGCGAGGATGAAAGATTTGTGGATGAGTAAAGTGCAAGTGAAGGACTAGTGGGGAGTTGAAGCTATTCAGATAGGGAAGATGCTGTGAGAGCCGGGGGTGACCTGATATTCAGCTGGGAATGACTACAACAGTAAATAAACACAAGACATATATATACTCTATTAGCCACAACACAACCAGGCTTATATTTAATATGCCACAAATTAATCCTGCATAAAAACACCTGCGTGTTTGTTATGCTAGCTCCTAGCTCCTCTGCTAGCTCCTAGCTCCATAGAACACGCCAATACAATTCAAACACCTGATCAACACACACAATCACTCAGCCCAAAAGACCGTTTACCTAACCCAAGGTTCATAAAGCTTATATATTTTTAAAAAGTTACGTACGTGACGCGCACATACGGTCAAGTTATCGAATGTTTAGCAGCCAAGGCTGCATACTCACGGTACCTGATATTCAGCTGGGAATGACTACAACAGTAAATAAACACAAGACATATATATACTCTATTAGCCACAACACAACCAGGCTTATATTTAATATGCCACAAATTAATCCTGCATAATAACACCTGCGTGTTTGTTATGCTAGCTCCTAGCTCCTCTGCTAGCTCCTAGCTCCATAGAACACGCCAATACAATTCAAACACCTGATCAACACACACAATCACTCAGCCCAAAAGACCGTTCACCTAACCCAAGGTTCATAAAGCTTATATATTTTTAAAAAGTTACGTACGTGACGCGCACGTACGGTACGGTACGTGTTATGCTAGCTCCTAGCTCCTCTGCTAGCTCCTAGCTCCATAGAACACGCCAATACAATTCAAACACATGATCAACACACACAATCACTCAGCCCAAAAGACCGTTCACCTAACCCAAGGTTCATAAAGCTTATATATTTTAAAAAAGTTACGTACATACGCAAAAAAAAGCCAAAGCTGCATACTCACAGTAGCACGTCTGCGTCTTTGTCATCCAAATCAAAGTAATCCTGGTAAGAGTCTGTGTTGTCCCAGTTCCCTACAGGCGTCTGTGTATCCAAATCAAAAGTCCTCCTGGTTAGAGTCTCTGTTATCCGAGTTCTTCCATCTTGACTGCATCTTTCGGGAATGTAAACAAAGAAGCGCCGGCTGTGTACTGTTGTGGCTGACTACGTTCGAAAAATACGTCCATTTCGCACCGACAACTTTCTTCTTTGCTTGCTTGGCTTCCTTCTCCATAATGCAATGAACATGATTGAAACAGATTCACGAACACAGATGTCCAGAATACTGTGGAATTATGAAATGAAAACAGAGCTTTTTCGTATCGGCTTCAATGTGGAAGGCATACCCGTGTTCGCCGGGCTACGTCACACGCATACGTCATCCTCAGAGGCGTTTCGAACCGGAAGTTTAGCGGCAAATTTAAAATGTCACTTTATAAGTTAACCCGGCCGTATTGGCATGTGTTATAATGTTAAGATTTCATCATTGATATATAAACTATCAGACTGCGTGGTCGGTAGTAGTGGGTTTCAGTAGGCCTTTAAGTGGACCCCGACTTAAACAAGTTGAAAAACTTATTCGGGTGTTACCATTTAGTGGTCAATTGTACGGAATATGTACTTCACTGTGCAACCTACTAATAAAAGTCTCAATCAATCAATCAAAGGTGCATACATACATACATACATACACAGGCCCGGCCCTAACCAATCTGGCGCCCTAGGCAAGATTTTAGTTGGAGCCCCCCCACATCGGCAGTGAAGTGTATATACTCACAAGAAACCGAATAGCTTTGTCTTTGACCTTTTTTTTTACTTAAAGAAAGCAAATTTCTACCTTCCTAGTCATGTCCGCTGTGTCCTTGGGCAAGACACTTCACCCTTTGCCTCTGATGGCTGCTGGTTAGCGCCTTGTATGGCAGCTCCCGCCATCAGTGTGGGAATGTGTGTGTGAATGGGTAAATGTGGAAATACTGTCAAAGCGCTTTGAGTACCTTGAAGGTAGAAAAGCGCTATACAAGTATAACCCATTTATCATTTATTTATAAATTAACAATCAGAATAGTTAACAAGATAAAAAAAAAAATATGAATAAATAAATGAATACAAAAAATAAAAAATGAATATATGAAATACAATATTTTTTACATACATAAACACAAAATAAAACGTGTCAACAAGTTGCATAAAATAAATTAAAAATACAATATAAATAAGGCACTGCACAAAACAAGATATCAAACCAGTATGACTTTAACAACTATATTACAAAAAAAGGGGATCCTACAGGGTTCTCTATTTGTGCTTTTTAATATTGCATTAACTAGAATGACTTACAAATTACTGTACACCACCCCCTCATCAACCTCACATCACCTGCTACAGCCTTACTCTCCTAGTATTTCTTGCAGCAAAGTAATCTACAACATCATCATATGACAACTGATTTGAGACCACATGATTTATGCTTATGATGGAAAGTCCACTGAGACGTTCTTGCATCATAGTAGATCTCAGGTAGGTTTTAATGAGTTTGAGCTTAGAGAAGCTTCTTTCAGCAGCAGCAGGAAGAGTGGCAGATATTCTCAGAGCAACCCACATGTTGGGGTAAATTTCTGCCAGCTTCTTCTCATGCAGGAAGGTCAAGAGTTCCATGTTTGTCATGTTCTTTGATGGCAATGGTGGGAAATTCTGCATTTCCATTGCCAGTTCTGTGCCATTAATGTCCAGCTGGCTGTCATGGGTCAGAGTAGTACTCAGGGTTTGGCACTGCTGTAGCAGCTCTTCTTTTTGTAAGTTGTGGAAATTGAGGAGTACTCCAAACTTGTCATTCACTTCTCCAAGGCTCTGAAATCTCTCATCAAGTGAAGAGATGGCTGTATGCACTACCACATTAAAAAATGAGGTTTCCATTTTTTTAAGTGCATCTTGTATGGGCTCATCTGGAGACTCATAACCGAAGTGCCTTTTGGTGGTTCTCAATCGCTTTTGTTTGAGTTCAGCCTCCACATTCATTTCTTCACACATCTCCTTTGCCGTTGTCTGTGCATCAGAAAATCCAGTGTTTCTGTAGCTGGTGAGGGAATCTTTGGTTTTCTTCAGCAAGTCGACAGCCACATCGAGCTGCATGGAGGGCGACTGCATGAGTTTACTCACATACTGGATCTTGCTGAGAATGTCATACCAGATGGCTGTACAAATGCAAAAACGATAGGATCCAATCTCCTCAGCCAAAGACTGGGCTTGAACTCTCACCATAGGGTCTGTAGTTGTTTCCCTCACCTCCAGAAGAGCCTCTCTGACTTGCCGAGCCTGATATCTGACTGCCTCAATGCTTTTTATCCTGCTTTCCCATCTGGTCTCAGCCCATGATTTCAAAGTGGTTTTAACATGTTTCAGGAGGACACCCCACCTATGAAGAGCTTCAATAACTTTGCTAAATGCCCAAAGTAGCCAAGGGCATCTGGTGAGCTTTTTACAGCATTAGCTACTACCAGATTTAAAGTGTGGGCACCACATGGGACAAAAAAAGCTCTTGAAGCAACCTTGCCTGAACACCTTTATTTTTTCCCTTCATGTTGGCCCCATTGTCATAAGACTGTTCTCTGCAGTCTTCAAAAGGAATGTTAAGCTCCTCTAACCGTTTTAGGATGAGAGTTGACAAATGATCTCCTGTTGATTCCTCTGCAACAAGAAAGCCCAGGAAATGCTCTTTAACTTGTGGTATGTCTTCTTGTGACACTATCCTGACTATGACAGAGAGCTGTTTCTTCTGACTCAGATCAGGTGTGCAATCTAAAATGATGGAGAAATACTTTGATGTTTTGATCTCTTCCACAATGCGTTTTATTATTCTTGAACTGATAGAGTCAATCAGTTCATTTTGGATTGTTTTTCCCAGATAATGTATGTGACTGCCAGCTCCACTTTCTACTCTACTGACATACTGCTTCATCACTGGATCAAATTTGACCATAAGCTCCACTTCTTTCAGAAAATTGCCATTGTCTGGTTTATTTAATGTGTCTGTGGACCCCCTGAAAGCCATGTTTCTTTCAGCTTAGGACTGAATTATTGCCACCAAACGATGTAGAACTTCACGCCACCTTTTTCTCTCAGCCTCAGCAAGTGCCTTCTCTTGTTTATCTATTGTGAGTCCTTTCGCAAAACGGACCTCCAAGTCCTTCCATGTTGCCATGTGAGCATTATGCTCACATGGACCTTGAGCAAGTGGCTTGCATTTTTCCAGTCCTTCAGACCTTCCCTACTCAGTTTGTAATCTCTCTTGGAAAACATTTTGCAGCAGAAGCAGTGCAAGCTATCCTCTTTTTTCGAGTACATAAGCCAGGTTCTTCTCACCTTTTCCCCATTGATTAAGAGTCTGTTAAAATAATCATGCTGACACCTTCGTCCGTCTTTCTGTTTCGGGAATGTGAAGTCACTATCAATTACAAATGGACCTCTGTGAACTAACTCTGTTCGTACCTTTTCAGTTAAAGCAGAAGGCCAGTCAGCAGGGTCTATTGGTGCAGCAGGAGGACCGCTTGATGCTGCTGCATCACTGCTGGGTTGTGCTGCTAATGCTGCATCACTGGTGGGTTGTGCTGCTGAGGTGGAGGCAACAGGAAGACCGCTTGATGCTGCTGCATCATGGCTGGGTTGTGCTGCTGAAGTGGAGGCAGCAGCGGTAGATGTGGTAGATGGCCCAGGGGTGGGATTTAGAAACTTCAACAGTGCATCTGAAGAGAGGAGTATGTGACACCATTGAGTATTACAGTCTAATAATAAAAGCATATGATTCCAGGAATAAAATGAAATGATATAATATAGATGAAAAACCAAAGAGATGTATGTATGATGTTAACTGATATGCAAATTAGATTAGATTCAATTTATTGTCATCATTACAGTGAAATGCTGGATAGCAGAATGCAAAGTAACAGTATAATATATTATATGAGAATGTTATGTTATGATTATCTTTAACCGAATCACAGCAGTGCTCAAATTAAAAAACAGCATTCCCTCTCATGTGATATTGCTTAATTAACATTAATGATGTGCACTTTAACAACTAGGCTTACAACTATACCTAATATATAAAGGAGTGGAAAGGTGACTATTACCTGCAGGGCAAACATTAGCTAACCAGAAGGCAATAACAATGTAAAAAAAAAACCACCTGCTTAAAAGATCTAATACAAATGTCCCTGAGGAATGTAAGGTGGGAGTACTGTAATTACCTAACGTTACATTATTATTTTCCATAACAATTTAGCCCCCTCCACAATATTTTTAGACCAGTTGATCTGCCGTTTATTTTCTTCTCTCCTCTGCTCCCCTCTCCCTCGGGAAGGGGAGTTGCACAGGTCCGGTGGCCATGGATGAAGTGCTGACTGTCCAGAGTTGGGATCCCGGGTGGACCGCTAGCCTGTGCATCGGTTGGGGACATCTCTGCGCTGCTGACCCGTCTCCGCTCGGGACGGTTTCCTGCTGGCCCCACTATGGACTGGACTCTCGCTGATGTGTTGGATCCACTGTGGACTGGACTTTCACAATATTATGTCAGACCCACTCGACATCCATTGCTTTCGGTCTCCCCTGGGGGGGGGGTTACCCACATATGCGGTCCTCTCCAAGGTTTCTCATAGTCATTCACACCGACGTCCCACTGGGGTGAGTTTTTCCTTGCCCGTATGTGGGCTCTGTACCGAGTATGTCGTTGTGGCTTGTGCAGCCCTTTGAGACACTTGTGATTTAGGGCTATATAGATAAACATTGATTGATGATTGATTGATATTAACCCGATGTTAAAACAGAACTAGCTATTTATTGATTAGCAATTGCCGAATCATGTAACATTAGCTAAATGCTAAAAAGCAGGTTACTATCACATTCTGTAACAGACAAATAATTTCATGTAGGCTAACGTTACCTACCTGCTACTTCTGTCTTTTTCTCGTTTCTCCTCCTCTTCTTTTCTATTTTTTCTTCCCTGGGCACCTGACAGTTTTGGCCGTTTTGACATCTTGTGTTGATTTTTTGATGTGGTAACGTCCAAAAAGTGTCATGATACGGGAAGGGAGGGGGCGCACCGTGCGGGGGGCAATATCGCGAAATGATCAAGTATGACACATAGAATTGATCTGCTATCCCCGTTTAAATAAAAAAAATTGCCATATTTTTGCTGAAAGGATTAAGTAGAGAACATCGACGATAAAGTTTGCAACTTTTGGTCGCTGATAAAAAAAAGCCTTGCCTGTACCGGAAGTAGCGTGACGTCACAGGTTGAAAGGCTCCTCACATTTCCCCATTGTTTACACCAGCAGCGAGAGCGATTCGGACAGAGAAAGCGACGATTACCCCATTAATTTGAGCCAGGATGAAAGATT
This sequence comes from Entelurus aequoreus, assembly GCF_033978785.1. NCBI lineage: Eukaryota > Metazoa > Chordata > Actinopteri > Syngnathiformes > Syngnathidae > Entelurus > Entelurus aequoreus. The sequence continues at coordinate 19,642,662 of NC_084753.1, read as the reverse complement.
CGTGGATGAGGTACGTGAGAGTGAAGGACTAGAGTGCAGTGCAGGACGCATCTTTTTTCGCTCTGACCGTAACTTAGGTACAAGCTGGCTCATTGGATTCCACACTCTCTCCTTTTTCTATTGTGGATCACGGATTTGTATTTTAAACCACCTCGGACATTATATCCTCTTGAAAATGAGAGTCGAGAACGCGAAATGGACATTCACAGTGACTTTTATCTCCACGACAATACATCGGCGAAGCACTTTAGCTACGTAGCTAACGTGATAGCATCGTGCTTAACTGCATATAGAAACAAAAGAAATAAGCCCCTGACTGGAAGGATAGACAGAAAATCAACAATACTATTAAACCATGGACATGTAACTACACGGTTAATGCTTTCCAGCCTGGCGAAGGTTAACAATGCTGTTGCTAACGACGCCATTGAAGCTAACTTAGCAACGGGACCTCACAGAGCTATGCTAAAAACATTAGCTATCCACCTACGCCAGCCAGCCCTCATCTGCTCATCAACACCCGTGCTCACCTGCGTTCCAGCGATCGACGGAAGGACGAAGGACTTCACCCGATCATCGATGCGGTCGGCGGCTAGCGCCGGCTAGCGCCGGCTTGCACCGGCTAGCGCATCTGCTAGCACGTCTGCTATCCAAATCAAAGTCCTCCTGGTTGTGTTGCTACAGCCAGCCGCTAATACACCTATCCCACCTACAACTTTCTTCTTTGCAGTCTTCATTGTTCATTAAACAAATTGCAAAAGATTCACCAACACAGATGTCCAGAATACTGTGGAATTTTGAGATGAAAACAGAGCTTTTTTGTATTGGATTTAATGGTGTCCGAATACTTCCGTTTCAATGATTGACGTCACGCGCATACGTCATCATACATAGACATTTTCAACCGGAAGTTTAGCGGGAAATTTAAAATTGCACTTTATAAGTTAACCCGGCCGTATTGGCATGTGTTGCAATGTTAAGATTTCATCATTGATATATAAACTATCAGACCGCGTGGTCGGTAGTAGTGGGTTTCAGTAGGCCTTTAAGAACATATTACAAAATGCTGGTCAAAGATCCCCTAGCGGCGCTTTGCTGTTTTTTAAGGACATATTGCATTGTGCTACTCAAAGATCCTCCAGAGATTACATGGAGCACTCGGAAGCGTTTAAGGACATATTGCAATACAGTAAACGCTATATACTGAAGACATATTGCAAAATGCTAGTCAAAGATCCTGTATATGACAGCAGCGCTCTGTTGTTTTTTAAAGGAAATATTGCAGAACGCTAGTCAAAGATCCTCTATGTGACAGCAGCGTCGCTAGTCAAATATTCTCTGACTGTTTTTTTTTTCAGGACATTTTGCACAATGCTATTCAAAGATCATCTATGTAACAGCCACACTGCTGTTTTTTTAAGGACATATTGAAAAATGCTATTCAAAGATCCTATAGGGATGACAGGAGCACTTTTATGTTTTCTTTAAAGACATATTGCAAAATGATAGTCAAATATATTCTATAGTGTATATCAGAGGATTTTATAAAGAGGACATTTTGCAAAGTGCTACTCAAAGATCCTCTATATGACATGAATGAAGTGTTTAAGGACATATTGCAATACAGTAAACGCTAGTCAAATCTTCTATCTGACTGTAAAGACATATTGCAAAATTCTAGTCAAAGATCCTCTTGAGACAGCAACACACAAAAAACATGTCAAAGATCTTTTACATAATAGGAAACGTCAGCTGTATATAAAGACCTACGGCAAAAACGCTACTCGAAGATCCTCTAGCGATGACAGGAGAACTCTGCTGTTTTTTTAGGACAAATTGCAAAATGCTAGTCAAAGATCCTCGATTGACAGTAGCACTCTGCTATTTTTTAAGGACATGTTGCAAAATGCTAGTCAAACATCCTCTATATGACAAAATTAATCAACTTTTTTTAAGGACCTGCTGCAAAAACATGTCAAAGATCTTTTAAATGACAGGCGACATGGGCTGTCTGTAAAGACCTACTGCAAAAACGGTAAGTCAAAAAATCTTTAGATATGACAGGAGTGCTCAGATGTTTTATTATTGCAATACAGTAAATACTAGTCAAAAATCATCAATATAACAGCTGAACTCTGCTGTTTTTTAAGGACATATTACAAAATGCTAGTCAAAGATCCTCTTATGACAGCACCGGTTAACTGTTCTAAGGACCCAATGCACCGCAAAAAACATGTCAAAGATCTTTTAAATAACAGGACACATCGGCTGTATATAAAGACCTACTGCAAAAATGCTACTCAAAGATCCTCTAGCGATGACAGGAGAACTCTGCTATTTTTTTTAGGACGTATTCCAAAATGCTAGTCAAAGATCCTCTATACGACAGTAGCACTCTACTATTTTTAAGGACATACTGCAAAATGCTAGTCAAAGATGCTCTATATGACAGAAGTAGTCAACATTTTTGTCAGGACCTGCTGCAAAAATATGGCGACATGGGCTGTCTGTAAAGAAATACTGCAAAAATGCTAAGTCAAATTATCTTTAGATATGACAGGAGTGCTCAGATGTTTTATTATTGCAATACAGTAAATTACTGAACTCTGCTGTTTTTTAAGGACATATTACAAAATGCTAGTCAAAGATCCTCTACAATCATGACAGAAGCAGTCAGCTGTTTTTTCAGGGCATATTACAAAATGCTAGTCTATATGACAGCAGCACTATATTGTTTTTTAAAGACATATTGCAAAAATGCAAATCAAAGATCCTCTATGTAACAGCTTTATGCATGTGCAACAAAAGGATGTGCTGCAAAAACACTAGTTAAATATCTCTATATCACAGCAAAGTTCTGCTGTTTTTAGGGATGTGCTGCAAAAATGTCAGTCAAAGATCGTATATGACAGCATGCAGTCTGCTTTTTTCAGGAAGTGCTGCAAAAACGCTAGCAAAACAATTTGATGTAGAAACTGACTAAAATCATCCACTTCACCTTCTTGCAGAGGAACTTCCTGTTATCACCACTAGATGTCACTAAAGACCATAAATGCATTTCCTGTACAAAGAAGCTGTATGTAAAAAAGTTTACCACACTAAACTTGTGACTATTACAGTAATTCCCTTGAAATAATATGCTTTTTGACTATTGTTAACAATAAAAATAGGTACGCAAAATCTACAACCAATAAAATAATAAAAAATAATAATAAATAATAAAATTTAATAAAATGTCAATACACGTGTAAGTGATTCAGTTGACTTGTAATGTTTGTTGTTTGAATCATATTGCACGTTTGACAACGTTACTTAATTTGTTTGAAAATAATTATTTTATCAATATTAATTTAATTATAGGGATATGCGGAACAATTAAAGGCTATTCTACTAGATAGCAGAATTGATGGTGAGAATTTTCTAATGTAAAATAGTTAAGCCAGCTTTATTTGTATAACTTTTACTTTTTTAAATGAGGGAATAGTTAAAGATAAAATATTGAAAACATGCATGAAATATCTGAAATATTTACAACAATTATGTATATAAATATAATATAATATAAAACACAGAAAAATATGCGCTTCGGTTCAATAAAAGTTTGGAAACACCACTTTGTGTGACAGGAGGGCGTTGCTGTTTTTTAAGAACCGACTGCAACAATGGTGAAAAAAAAAACGTGGTTTGGCTGCAACAGCCATATCCATCTCTTACTGACAAGCTGCGACCCAATGTTCAGCAATGTTTGAACTAAAATAGCTTACATTTAATGAAAATGCTGCAATTTTAATTTGATGCACAATGTGCCGGTGTTTTGGCAAGACGTGCCCCCCTTTGAAATGTATGCACTCTCTGCATCTGTGCATGTGTAAGAACCCAAAGCATATTGAGGGAGTATTTTACGCATTGTATTTTCACATTTGATCATATAAACAGTATAATATAAACATATATAAATATATGGTAACACTTTAGCATGGGCAATATATTTACCATTAATTAGTTGCTTACTAACATGCATATTAGTAACATATTGGCTCTTAATTAGTAATTATTAAGTACTTATTAATGCCTTATTCAGCCTTATTATACAACCTGTAAGTAAGCCATTAACTAAGAGTCTTCCCTCAAAAACCACAGAATTATTGCTTATTAGTAACCCTAACCCTTATATGTTCCCCTAGTGTCCAAATAATATAAATAAAATATATATATACACGCACACACACACACACGCACGCACGCACGCACGCACGCACACACACACACACACACACACACACACACACACACACACACACACACACACACACACACACACACACACACACACACACACACACACACACACACACACACACACACACACACACACACACATACACACACACACACACACACACACACACACACACACACACACACACACACACACACACACACACACACACACACACACACACACATGTGCTTATATATGTGTTTTATGTAAATATATGTATGTACACATATGCATATATGTATATTCATATATATGTATAGGGATGTCAAGTGATACATTTTTGAAATCATATCAATCACACTTACTCACACCTGTGATTAATCATGATTAATCACAGGTTATTATTTGTCTGCATGAATACAATTTGCTGAAGAAAACCCCAATATTTGGTTACAAATGCAATCTGGTAGTCAGAATGTCATACAGTAACACTTTTTGAATGTTTTACTGAAGTGCAAGTTATTGATTTGCTCAAAATAAGTGAAAATACGTATAGTAAAAATTAAGTGCACATTTCAAAAGTCTTTGCGGTTTGCAATAATCTTTTAAACAAGCTGCAGTTACTAATCAAAAACACTTTCATAAACAACTTAACATAGAGCACCATTTACTCTTCTTTAGTTTAAACAGTTGTTGAAACAAACAAGTTTGTTAACTCTTTTCAGATGACAATGCTGATCTCTTTGTTGGTAGCTAGCTGGTTGTGATTACTTACAGATGTCCAACTTTTTTCCGGAAGCAAAATAAATTCACATTCATCTGCGGTCCCTTCCAGGGTTTTTCGTTGTCCCCATTGGATTTAGTTTCTTCTTGCCCTGATGTGGGATCTGAGCCGAGGATGTCCTTGTGGCTTGTGCAGCCCTTTGAGACATTTTTGATTCAAGGCTATATGAGTGAACTTTGATGGATTGATTGATTGATTGATTGATTAATAGTATCAAAGTGTCATCTTTTCGTCATTTCATTATACCTTTATTTATATTGTTACATTTTGATAGATAGAGGTATTTTTTAAAGTTATGTATATTTATACTGTATGTACATGTAGATGCTGTATCGGGACGGATCCATTAAGAGTTTGAGCAGAAATATGTCATATATGTTACGTGTACAGGGAAAGAAGCAGGGACGTCGTTTAACTCCATATTTATTATCTAAACACGGGAAATGAGGCGTGTAATTAATCCAAACTATGTGTGGTGTGCGACTATGTGTGGAAATGAACTGAGGCGTGTTACCAGGAGTGTTGTGCGAGAGGCGGAAGTCCAAGAGGGGCAAGGCAGGCTCGGAGGTCCGTGAGCAGGCGTGAGGTCAAGGGCAGGAGAGAGGCGTCAAAAGGTCCGTGTCCAGGCGGGAGGTCGAGATCCAAAAGGGCCAGCCAGGGAACCAGAGAGGAACACGGGGAGACGAGACACACAGCTTGCAATCAGGGGACGGAGGAATGCTGCTGGAATGACACGACACAGGACAACGCACAATTAACACGGAGGAGGAGAAAACACAGTGAGAGAGAGGATCGAGCTGGATACGAGTCGTTTTCTGTACGGGAACAGGTTGCTATGTTCTGGCCCGGAACGCAGCTTTGCACTGGCTTAAGAAGTCAGGAAGCTCATCAGCGACAGGTGTGTTGAGTGCTGATGGAAAGCAGCTGCCTGCTGCAGCCGGAGTGGCGCGCGCAGGGTCGCGCTTGGGGGTGCGCCCAGCACAGCGCCCAGATTAATGTGCACTGGGGTGCGCCCGGGGCGATACAGTATAAGAATTAACTATACACAATAAAACATTAACAAAATGCTGTGTAACATTAATGCTTTTTAAAGTAACACCTTTGTGACATGAAAAACCCCACAAGTGATGTAATAAAACGTGTTGTTTACTTTTTGATATCGATATAAAACACAAAACAGTTTGGCTAATGAAAATAAAGTAAAAAAAAAACAAGCTTTGATCTTCAACAACACCTTCTAGTGGTTCAATTCAACAGTTTGGCCAACAAAAATAAACAGGAGTGATACCTCAAATACACAATCTTCCCAGCCTGCGTTCAATTTGATGACATGACAAAACATTTGAGCTAGTATTGATGTTATTGGAACACTGATACAGTTTGCAGTTCAATAAAGGACGAGTGAGCATCCCAGTAAACAAACTAAAGACTTTATAAACAAGTTGTGGCAACGTTCACGACACATCGCCTGCTGCATGTTTCCTCACCTCATTAACTCTTAGTCACAGCAGCTGACCGACGGTGTATTGAGAAAATGAAAGCAACATCAACTAGTTTTCTCCTTCACTGTATCCTTTTAGTGTGAGACAAATGAGTCCGTCTCTATTATTGTCCACACCTTTTGTCGCCATATAAAAACAGCAAAGCGCTCTTAAAAGAACGCCGAGACTCTACGGAAAATTAAGTTGAACCAAGGCTCTGTTTACTCGGAGGGGAAATGTCCGGAGCAAAGTCCGTGTAGTTGTGTTCCACCATGATTTTCAAGCCAAACGACACTAGTGTGCATGCGCTAGAGCTGCTGTGACTCAGTTTCCAGGAAGTAAGCAGTGTTGCCTAAAATGCTTTAATAAATTACAGTTATTCATTAACTAAAAATTTAAGCGCTATTACTAAACGTCGGGAATATTACCGTTTACCGTTACGTGCCTAGTCTTCCCAGATATTAGATATCCTCCATGCGGTGACTGTCCGTTTAGCAAAGGCATATGTTTAACTTAACTGTGCTACTTTTGTTGACAACATTGACTCAGTAAACTTTGCCAGCATAGCGCTCTCCTCTGCTTCTTGTCGATGTAGCTAGCATTCATGCTAGCACGTAGCTGTCGGCGCGAGCAGCACCAGCTGACCGGCAACAGCCGTCACACAAAAAAGACACACAAAAGTCTCCAATATCCCCGGGAAAAGTCACACATTTGTCGCTGGTAGCTGTTTACAAAAAAAGTCACCAAGAGGATTGACAACACTGTCGGCGCTATCCTCGAGTACGTGTTTTGCTTCGAGGTGGTACTTTAAACTTGATGTGCGCACTTCTAGACCTCCACCCCAGATCACACCTCACTCCTACCCACTTCTGGGGACGGCGTGGCGAAGTTGGGAGAGTGGCCGTGCCAGCAATCTGAGGGTTACTGGTTCAATCCCCACCTTTTACCATCCTAGTCACGTCCGTTGTGTCCTTGAGCAAGACACTTCACCCTTGCTCCTTATGGGCCTGGTTAGCGCCGTGCATGGTAGCTCCCGCCATCAGTGTGTGAATGTGTGTGTCTGAATGTGGAAATAGTGTCAAAGCGCTTTGAGTTCCTTAAAAAGGTAGAAAAGCGCTATACAAGTACAACACATTTAACTTCTTCAAAGTGGGCTGGCTCAGGGTGGAGGACAGAGTAAAACAACTTGCACTGAGCCTAGTCTATAAAATCCGCTACACCTCCCTGATACCGAAGTACATGTCAAACTACTTCCATAACGTAAATGACCGCCATAACCACAACACCAGGGGGAGCTCCACTAACCACGTTAAACCCAGATTCCGATCAAACAAAGGTCTTGACTCATTCTCTTTCTATGCCACATCAATATGGAATGCACTCCCAACAGGTGTAAAAGAAAGTGCATCTCTACCCTCCTTCAAAACCGCACTAAAAGAACACCTCCAGGCAACTACAACCCTAGACTAACACCCTCCCCCCTCCACATCCCACCTCCTCGGATTGTAATTAATCAAATGTAAATAATCAAATGTATATACTTGTTCTTATGCTTTCTGATCTCTCTATGTTCACTGCTCGCTGTACATATCCTACCAAGTCAGACCTACACTGTTTCAATGTCCATTTCTAAGATGATATTATTGTTGATGACTGAAGTGCTGATATCAACCAAACCTACCCCCCCCCCCCCCCCCTGCCCCAATCCCCTCCACATCGCACCCCCCGGATTGTAAATAATTCAATGTATATACTCTGATGATTAACTTGTGTGATGACTGTATTATGCTGATAGTATATATTTATACCATGAATTGATTAACGTGGACCCCGACTTAAACACGTTGAAAAACTTATTCGGGTGTTACCATTTAGTGGTCAATTGTACGGAATATGTACTGTACTGTGCAATCTACTAATAAAAGTCTCGATCAATCAATCAAAGATGATAAAAGCATTTGTCGCTGCGATACCAACAAGTTACCTTAGTTTTATCCAAAGTTCTGTTTTGAAGCAAAATGGGCCGCCCGTTTTTGTAATCACAGACCGTGTACACATATACAGTACAGGCCAAAAGTTTGGACCCACCTTCTCATTCAATGCGTTTTCTTTATTTTCATGACTATTTACATTGTAGTTTGTCACTGAAGGCATCAAAACTATGAATGAACACATGTGGAGTTATATACTAACAAAAAAAGGTGAAATAACTGAAAACATGTTTTATATTCCAGTTTCTTCAAAATAGCCACCCTTTGCTCTGATTACTGCTTTGCACACTCTTGGCATTCTCTCAATGAGCTTCAAGAGGTAGTCACCTGAAATGGTTTTCACTTCACAGGTGTGCCTTATTAGGGTCGATTGGTGGAATTTCTTGCTTTATCAATTTGGTTGGGACCATCAGTTGTGTTTTGAATGAGAAGGTGTGTCCAAACTTTTGGCCTGTACTTTGAGTGTGTGTATATATATATACGTACAGTATATATTATATAATATATATATATATATATATATATATATATATATATATATATATATATATATATATATATATATATATATATATATATATATATATATATGTATATATATATATATATATATATATATATATATATATATATATATATATATATATATATATATATATATATATATATATATATATATATATATATATATACACACACAGTATATATATATATATATATATATACATATATACAGTATATATATATATATATATATATATATATATATATACAGTATATATATATATATATATATATATATATATATATATATATACTGTATATATATATATATATATATATATATATATATATATATATATATATATATATATATATATATATATATATATATATATATATATATATATATATATATACACACACAGTATATATATATATATATACATATATACAGTATATATATATATATATATATATACAGTATATATATATATATATATATATATATATATATATATATATATATATATATATATATATATATACAGTATATATATATATATATATATATATATATATATATATATATATATATATATATATATATATATATATATATATATATATATATATATATATATATAGTAGGCGCAAACTGGCAGCCTCGCTTCAGTCAGCCTACCCCAGGGCAGCTGTGGCTACAAATGTAGCTTACCACCACCAGGTGTTAAAGTTAAAGTACCAATAATTGTCACACACACACTAGGTGTGGTGAAATGTGTCCTCTGCATTTGACCCATCCCCTTGATCACCCCCTGGGAGGTGAGGGGAGCAGTGGGCAGCAGCGTAGTGAATGAATGATGGGTTCTCACTTCTCTGTGAGCGCTTTGAGTATCTAATAATAGAAAAGTGCGATATAAAATCTAATCCATTATTATTATTATTATTATCCTTAAAAAAAAAGAAAAGAAAAAAAAGAAGTAACTCAATAGTTACTTTTCACAGTAACGCATTACTTTTTGGTGTAAGTAACTGAGTTAGTAACTGAGTTACTTTTGAAATAAGGTAACTAGTAACTGTAACTAGTTACTGGTTTTCAGTAGCTAACCCAACACTGTACATAAGATTGTTGAATAGTTTGTAGTGTAAAAAATGACAACAATTAAATGACAAATTACAGCAATAACATTTAGTGTAACCATAGTCGTCACGTGAAATATTACGTCAATGTACAATTACATTTAGATTCCTCCGATTCATACTCATGCGCAGATGCAGGGGGCGCATGCATTCGTATTGTCAGAATACCGGCACAAAAAAGTTTTATAAACATTTCAGGAACTATATGTTGTTGTTTTTTATCCACAAAGCCATAATCGTTTTAGCAAAACGTTTTTAACAATGTTTTCTATAACATTTGGTCGCTACTTGCTAGCTCAGCAGACAAATAACAGGTTCCAAAAAAAAGGATACCATTTAAATAGATACGTGACGTTCACGAATTATTCAGGTCTTTTAAACGACTCCTTTGAGTGAACGTTGAGAACTGATTTGCAGTTGCGAGACATTTGTTAGTACAAATGACCATATCTTTCGGACTAGAAAGGCGCAATTAAAATCCTTTCATTTTCTCAAAAATCGACAGTACGCCTTATAACCGGTGCGCCTAATGCACAACATAATTCTGCTTGTGCTTACCGACCTCAAAGCAATTTTTTTTGGTACATGGTGTAATGATAAGTGTGACCTGGTAGATGGCAGTCACACATAAGAGATACGTGTAGACTTCAATATGACGCCGGTAAACAACACCAAAACCTTAAATGTTCCATTGAGAATATAGAACATTACACATGGTGCTCAAAAATCTGTCAAAATGTTTTAGTACAACTTTGGTAAGCTATGAAGCCACACCGCTTAATGGATTATCAGAGCATTACGACTACCGTAGTCAGACGTACTGTATTATAAATGTGTGTATAAAAGGCATCTATTAGCTGACATATAATCTTGTTTTGCAATATAATGCAAAACCAACACTTTTTACCTCCTGGTACCTGCTGGTGTGTATTTGGAATCTGCATAAGTCCTGAAAATTTGCACACTTCTTTTCTCTATCTTCTTGTTATGGCATAAGGGGGCGTTGGTAGGGGTTTTTCAAATTAATTTCCCACGCTACATAAGCGTAGCAATAGAATGTCGACTGGACCAGAAAATGAATCAGGGTCAAAGATAATGTTGCAGCAATCCGACTCACTTTTCTGGTTCATTGTTCTGATGTGGATATGGAGAGTAGTTTAAGCGTACACACACCAGTACAATTTTCTATTAGCATTTTTTACTATGCCCTAATTTGTATACTAGTTTTATATATCTTTGTCATACGCATACATATTATTCTTACTTATTATTTGTGTTTTTTTTCTGTATAGTTAAAATGCTTTTGTGCTACAAAGTTTAAAAATAATAATAATAATAATGATGTCAGTGTCAAAGCATGGGGACATCGCACCACTTTATGGAATATTTACAGGACAATGAAAACACAACCAAAATAAAAATATAGTCAATATCTGAAAATATGTCCATCACTAGAGTTACACTGATGCAAATTGTAATTATTCTAAACCACCTCTTATAACTGTTACCACTGATTGTTTCTTTGATAAAAAAAATAAATAAAATAGTCAAGAAAAAGAACTATAAAATCAAGCCAGTCGTCTGAACGGCTCCTCAAGATCCGGCTCACCTTCAAAGAGCCATAAAGCCCATCTCTACAGCTGAGTTCCGTTTAAGAGCTTTTAATTTGAAGCAATCATGAAGAAGAAATAAATCATGTCAATTATAACTTACATAAGATACAAACTATTTTCTCTGTGGCTTTTGACATAAACAAAATGCCTTTGAAAAAATGCGTTAGCTCAATGCTAATTTACATTGAAAATCCCATACCTGCGCTTGGGATTAGCATTAGCGATTTTACAAGAACACTTCCAAATATGACAATAAATAGACAACTAAAACGTACATTACACGCAAACAGCTGATACATAATATGCATAAAACACTTTCCAAGGCTCAACAAGAGACAAGATTGGCACAATCAACATCTCAATGACACGATACGAACACACTTTGGTGGTTTTCAGCGGGTTTCAAATAGCACCTGCTACATAAAAAACACTTTAAGATAGAAGCGCAATAACATTTTCATTGTATTTCAGCAACACATTTTCATAGAGACCCACACATTGAAATTTGCTCTGCTGTTTTTAGAGACCGATTGCACTCGATGTACAGTAAGTCTGTCCTTGCGCACCTTCATCCAAAATGGGTGCTTTGGGTGGCAAAACACCTAAATGTGGGCATTCCTTGTCAAATCTTGCCTTCTGTGTATTCTCCATTCCACTTGAGTACTTTTGTTCTTACGCGCCTTTGAGGCTGACAATAAGTCCAGCGCCCCTGGAAGGTGAATTATTGTATTGCACTTTAAGTTTGGATGCAGTGTATACCACATGCAATAAAATTAAAAAATAAACTTCCAGAAAACTGTCAAATCTCTTCTGATCGCTTCATTTTAAACACCTCTAAACATCCAGTGAGATGAGGATTCAAGGACCATAATGCCACTCATTTTTGCAAACAATAATCAGAATGCATATCATTGTTACGTGAGTGCGACCAGAGCGGAAGATGACCGCGCATATATCTGCCGTGTTTGAACTTCCTGGTACTAACGAACGTTCATTAATAATGCAAAGAATATTTAATATGAAATACATAAATAATGTAGCGTCTATCAATTGATTAAATTGTTTTTTTTAAACAGTTCAATATCAAACTGTCTTGCAAACACACACACACACACACACACACACACACACACACACACACACACACACACACACACACACACACACACACACACACACACACACACACACACACACACACACACACACACACACATTCTTGTATTTGCTACTTTCTTGAGACCTCCAAAAAATGCCTACATCTGTAGGACCGCCCTTTCTAGATATATAACGATTTGTATTTACAACATTGATAATATTTACATACTATGCAAATATAAAAAACTTAGCAGATTTCTGTAATTTTGTCACAAGAAAAACTTAGAATTTTGGCATATTATAATCCATCCATCCATTTTCTACCGCTTATTCCCTTCGGGGTCGCAGGGGGCGCTGGAGCCTATCTCAGCTACAATCGGGCGGAAGGCGGGGTACACCCTGGACAAGTCGCCACCTCATCGCAGCAGTATTATAATAAAAGTTGTAATTTTACTCAACGGAATTAAAAATTTTACAACAAAAAAGGGAACATTTGTGCAATATTATAATAAAAGTTAGAATTTTACTCGATAACAGTCGCAATTTTACAAGAAAAGCTTAACATTTTGGCAATTTTATGAAAAGAGTCGTAATTTTACTCGACAAAAGTCACAATTTTAGAAGAAAACTTTGAAATGTTGGCAATATTATAATAATATTCGGAATTTTACTTGACTTTACTCAAAAAATGTCACTGTTTTACAAAAACAACAAAAAAATTGGCAATATTGTGATACAATTTAGAATTTTATATGACAACTGTCACCATTTTGCATTAAAAAGTAATAATTTTGCATAAAAAAGTAATAATTTTACGAGAAAATATTGCAATATGACAGAAACAGAAAGAATATGAGAAATTGTTCCCAATTTTATAAGAAAAAAGTCGACACATTGTGAGAATAAGACTGCTTTTAGTTCATTTAATTATTTATTTATTTTTGGAATTAGTTTTTAATCTTCATTATTTACTTCATGTTATTACAGTATGTCTCTATATACATATTTATTTTATTAATTTTGGCCAAAGGGGGCGCATTTCAATTTCTTACACACACTTGTTATTTCATATGTTGAACAGAGGGGGAGCACTTTTAAAATCGACACACAGTCGATTTGAAACATCCCTCCTTTTCGGGACCACTCTAATTTTGATAGATTTCACCACCAGGGGTGCAAATGAGACATTCTCTATTAGATGCAATGGTTTTCTGTATTGGGACCATGATTTATGTCCTAACTTGTTCACCAGTCCTCATATGGAAGGTACTTTTTCTCATTGGTGTCTCAAGAAGGGTAGAAATACAAGAACACACACACACACACACACACACACACACACACACACACACACACACACACACACACACACACACACACACACACACACACACACACACACACACACACACACACACACACACACACACACACACACGCACACACACACACACACACACACACACACAAAACAGCTGTCTAAGCCCCTATGACAGCTTTACAAACATTTGTACTAAACACAATCACAATATCACAAATCTTTGGGCACCTCACAATTCGATTTCAATTGTTATGACAATCCGATTCAGTATCGATTCTCGATTCAACACGATTCTCATATGTATTATTTGGTATATAAATTACGTATAATAAAAGCTTTTTAAAACAAGTTAGAGGTTACAAAAGCTCCTTATGGTTGCTGACATACGACTTACACGCACAGTTTATTTACCATTTTAAATGTTTATTTTTTACAAAAATCACAGAATATTAATCAACGTGATAAAAAATAAAGCAACCCCAACTCGAATGTGCCAGCTTTACAATACTTCGACAGAAAATTTCAAAGCAACTTAGAAGACATACAACTACAATATTTAAGTACTACAAAAAAGGAAAACCAAAAATTTATAAAAGCAACAGTATCAATAATAATAATAATAATTTATTTATTAATAATAGTTGTTGAATGTTTTTAAACCAAAAAACTGATTCTAAAAAAAGAAGGTTGCAAAAACATACATTTTTAGTATTGTTTTTTTTTTAATCCAGTCTCAAAAATGTTGAATCGGACTAAATAAAATGTTAACACCTCTAAACATCAGAGGGGTTATGACTACCAGTAACACATAGTTTTATAGTTTTTAGTTTTTTTGTACGGAATATGTACTTCACTGTGCAACCTACTAATAAAAGTCTCAATCAATCAATCAATTTTATCGACACATTATTATACCAGGAAGAAGACGCTGTTGTAGCGTGCATACACACACTACATGACAACACATGTTCCCAAGACAAGCACTGCCTGGATGGATACGGTCTTTTCAAATTTAAAGTGTTATCTTTTTCAGGGATTTCAACGAGTGTTAGGAAAACGCAACCAAGAAAATAAGGCCCCCTTTAATGACGGCTTTCGCAGGGTGTGTGTGTCCGCAAAAAACGGGAGATAGGGCCCTATCACAGTAGAGTTCTGATGTTTTTAGCAATCCCAAGTTTTGAACTGAGTTGTACTTCAAGGGGAATAGTTCTAATTTAGGCCTTGTTCAAACTGCAGGTCAATTCCCATTTTTGGCTCATATGTGACCTGTATTGGATTTTTTCATGTTAATGTGAACAGTACAATTCTTATTGTTTCAAATCCAACCTAGGCCTCTTTGATATGTGGATATGAATCTGACTAATACGTCATCAAAAACCGATCAAGTCATAATTCTTTGCCGAATAAAAAGTTGACAAATGAGCAGAAAACAGGAACAAATAAAATGTTTAAGGAACTAATGAAGTGAATTATATAGCGCTTTTCTCTAGTGACTCAAAGCACTTTACATTGTGGAACTCAATATCTAAGTTACCTTTTTAAACCAGTGTTAGTGGCACTGGGAGCAGGTGGGCAAAGTGTCTTGCCCAAGGACACAACGGCAGAAGCGGGGATCGAACCTGGAACCCTAAAGTTGCTGGCACGGCCAATCTACCAACCGAGCTATACCGCCCCACAAACTGCGAGAGCCCAAATTCTCGCCCTCTTCTTTCTTAATCTTCTACATGCAATAATTCCATACACAATATGTGGACTTTGATAGCACAAAATCCTTTGAATGGCCAGAAAATCGCAGCCATTTTTACTACCGTAAACACTGCAGCACGTTTGACGTCATGACGTCATGACTGCATGCGGGTCAGACTGTGTTCACATTAGACATCGCATTTTTCCGGTAATCTGAACCACAACATAAAAAGATCGGATTTGACAAAAAAAAAATCAGAATTAGATGTCCTACTTTGATAGAGAGGGGTCCATCCATCCATCCATCTTCATCCGCTTATCTGAGGTCGGGTCGCGGGGGCAGCAGCCTAAGCAGGGAAGCCCAGACTTCCCTCTCCCCAGTCACTTCGTCCAGCTCCTCCCGGGGGATCCAGAGGCGTTCCCAGGCCAGCCGGGAGACATAGTCTTCCCAACGTGTCCTGGGTCTTCCCCGTGGCCTCCTACCGGTCGGACGTGCCCTAAACACCTCCCTAGGGAGGCGTTCGGGTGGCATCCTGACCAGATGCCCGAACCACCTCATCTGTCTCCTCTCGATGTGGAGGAGCAGCGGCTTTACTTTGAGCTCCTCCCGGATGACAGAGCTTCTCACCCTATCTCTAAGGGAGAGCCCCGCCACCCGGCGGAGGAAACTCATTTCGGCCGCTTGTACCCGTGATCTTGTCCTTTCGGTCATAACCCAAAGCTCATGACCATAGGTGAGGATGGGAACGTAGATCGACCGGTAAATTGAGAGCTTTGACTTCCGGCTCAGATCCTTCTTCACCACAACGGATCGATACAGCGTCTGCATTACTGAAGACGCCGCACCGATCCGCCTGTCGATCTCACGATCCACTCTTCCCTCACTCGTGAACAAGACTCCGAGGTACTTGAACTCCTCCACTTGGGGCAGGGTCTCCTCCGCAACCCGGAGATGGCACACCACCCTTTTCCGGGCGAGAACCATGGACTCGGACTTGGAGGTGCTGATTCTCATCCCAGTCGCTTCACACTCAACTGCGAACCGATCCAGTGAGAGCTGCAGATCCTGGCCAGATGAAGCCATCATGACCACATCATCTGCAAAAAGCAGAGACCTAATCCTGCAGCCACCAAACCAGATCCCCTCAACGCCTTGACTGAGCCTAGAAATTCTGTCCATAAAAGTTATGAACAGAATCGGTCACAAAGGGCAGCCTTGGCGGAGTCCAACCCTCACTGGAAACGTGTCCGACTTACTGCCGACTTACCAAGCTCTGGCACTGATCATACAGGGAGCGGACCGCCACAATCAGACAGTCCGATACCCCATACTCTCTGAGCACTCCCCACAGGACTTCCCGAGGGACACGGTCGAATACCTTCTCCAAGTCCACAAAACACATGTAGACTGGTTGGGCAAACTCCCATGCACCCTCAAGGACCCTGCCGAGAGTATAGAGCTGGTCCACAGTTCCACGACCAGGACGAAAACCACACTGTTCCTCCTGAATCCGAGGTTCGACTATCCGGCGTAGCCTCCTCTCCAGTACACCTGAATAGACCTTACCGGGAAGGCTGAGGAGTGTGATCCCACGATAGTTAGAACACACCCTCCGGTTCCCCTTCTTAAAGAGAGGAACCACCACCCCGGTCTGCCAATCCAGAGGTACCGCCCCCGATGTCCACGCGATGCTGCAGCGTCTTGTCAACCAAGCCAGCCCCACAGCATCCAGAGCCTTTAGGAACTCCGGACGGATCTCATCCACCCCCGGGGCCTTGCCACCGAGGAGCTTTTTAACTACCTCAGCAACCTCAGCCCCAGAAATAGGAGAGCCCACTACAGATTCCCCAGGCACTGCTTCCTTATAGGAAGACGTGTTGGTGGGATTGAGGATGTCTTCGAAGTATTCCCTCCACCGATCCACTACATCCGCAGTCGAGGTCAGCAGAACACCATCTTCACCATACATGGTGTTGATAGTGCACTGCTTCCCCCTTCTGAGGCGGCGGATGGTGGTCCAGAATCACTTCGAAGCCGTCCGGAAGTCGTTTTCCATGGCCTCCCCGAACTCCTCCCATGTCCGAGTTTTTGCCTCCGCGACCGCTGAAGCCGCACACCGCTTGGCCTGTCGGTACCTGTCCGCTGCCTCAGGAGTCCTATGAGCCAAAAGAACCCGATAGGACTCCTTCTTCAGCTTGACGGCATCCCTCACCGCCGGTGTCCACCAACGGGTTCTAGGATTACTGCCACGACAGGCACCAACTACCTTGCGGCCACAGCTCCAATCAGCCGCCTCGACAATAGAGGCGCGGAACATGGTCCATTCGGACTCAATGTCCGAATATAGAGAGGGGTGTCCAAGCTTTTTCCACTTAATTTTTTTTGACATTTTTTATTTTCAAACTCATTTCAATATATAGATTATTTTTAATCATCAGGGACCGGAAGGGTCTCAGTCATAAACATTTTTTTAATAATTATTTCATAATTTTTTTGGCTCTGCCCATCCCTGAAAAGCTGTTAAAAAAAGAATGTTAACACTCTTAAGTCACTAGCGAAATTATTGCACCGAATCCTCTAATTGGACTATTTGGGGTAGCACATCAGTCATCCACCCTTAAAGGCCTACTGAAATGAATTTTTTTTATTCAAACGGGGATAGCAGATCTATTCTATGTGTCATACTTGATCATTTCGCGATATTGCCATATTTTTGCTGAAAGGATTTAGTATAGAACAACGACGATAAAGATCGCAACTTTTGGTATCTGATAAAAAAAGGCTTGCCCCTACCGGAAGTAGCGTGACGTAGTCAATTGAACATATACGCAAAGTTCCCTATTGTTTACAATGATGGCCGCATGAAGTGAGAGAGATTCGGACCAAGAAAGCGACAATTTCCCCATTAATTTGAGCGAGGATGAAAGATTTGTGGATGAGTAAAGTGCAAGTGAAGGACTAGTGGGGAGTGGAAGCGATTCAGATAGGGAAGATGCTGTGAGAGCCTGATATTCAGCTGGGAATGACTACAACAGTAAATAAACACAAGACATATATATACTCTATTAGCCACAACACAACCAGGCTTATATTTAATATGCTGTGGCGGGCACTAGGACCATGCTCACACTCAGCAGAATGGGTGTGGTTTTATGTACCTTCTTGGGCACACTATAAAAGTGAATATTGTGTTTTATTGTGTATTCTTATGTTGGCAGTCTTACAATAAAGACCTCAAAGAAACAACGCTGTGTTTCTTGCATTTGCCACATTGCACGCAGAAGAGGAAGCTGTGTCTTCATCGGCCATGTCGCCCCAACTCCAGCTTCCGGAGTTCTGGCAGAGCGACCCGGCATCATGGTTCCAGCACATCGAGGCACTTTTCCACCTGCGAGGAATCGCCGGCGACGACTCCCGGTATTACTTGGTCGTAACAGCCCTCGACCAGGCGACCACTCGCCGCGCCACGCAGCTGTTGCGAACGCCTCCACAGCGCGGCAAGTACGCTGCACTCAAGAATCTTCTGCTTCGGAGATTTACTCTAACTGACGCTGAGAGGGCAGATAGACTTCTTTCCCTGCCCGGTTTGGGCGATAGCACCGCCTTGGATCTAATGGACAGTATGCTGTCGCTGCTGGGCTCCGAGGAGGGCGGGTTCATTTTCCCGCATCTTTTCTTGCGGCAGCTACCACCTGCGGCCCGTGCGGTGTTGGCTAACTCCGCTTCTCTGGCCTCCGGCGACTACCGGGGCTTGGCTGAAGAAGCTGACCGGGTGCTTCTGGCTTCCAGACGGTTTGCCGTGCAGAGCGTAGAAGCGCCCCCCCTGCAGACGATGGAGAACGCGGACCCAGCGGTAGTGGCGGGAGTCGCTACCCGGAAAAGGCGCGAAGCGAGCCAGTGCTTCTTCCATCAACGTTTTGGCGCCAAAGCTCGACGGTGTGTCCCTCCATGCTCCTTCACGGCCCCGGGAAACTCCAACGCCAGCGTTCAGTAGCAGCTGTGGGCGCCGGCGAAGCAAGCGAGCTGCTCTTCATCGCTGACTCGTCGTCAAGGAGACGTTTCCTGGTGGACTCCGGTTCGCAAGTCAGCCTGTTACCTGCCACGGACGCGGACAGGACGACAGGTGGCTGCGGGCCACTGCTGAATGCCGCCAACGGCTCGTCGATCGACACTTTCGGCTCCAGGTTGGTGACTGTGTGCTTTCATGGACGCAAATTCCCGTGGGACTTTATCATTGCCGCCATCACGGTTCCCATTAATGGCGCGGATTTTCTGTGTGCTAATGGACTGCTTGTTGATGTTGCTAACCGCCGATTGATTGATGCTGTGTCTTTTTCAACTTTTACATGTAAGGCGGGGGGACTTGGACCGTTAACACACGCTAATTATTTGGTATCTGGTGACGTTTTTCAGCGTTTGCTGGCGGATTTTCTGTCATTAATCACTCCCGCTTTTTCCACCGCGGACACTAAACACGGTGTCGAACATTTCATTCCTACGGTGGGCCCGCCAGTTTTTGCGCGCGCGCGCCGTCTTGACGCGGCTAAATCGACCATTGCTAAAGAGGAGTTTGCTACTATGGAGCGTTTAGGCATCGTTAGGCGTTCTAATAGCCCGTGGGCCTCGCCCTTGCACATGGTGCCCAAGTCAGACGGTTCCTGGCGGCCTTGTGGGGATTTTCGCCGCCTTAACAACATCACAACGCACGATCGCTACCCTATTCCGCACATCCAGGACTTTTCGGCGCGCCTGGCTGGCGCCGCCATTTTCTCGAAGGTAGACTTAGTTCGTGGTTATCACCAGGTGCCGGTGCGTGCCGAGGACGTGCCCAAGACCGCAGTAATAACCCCGTTTGGGCTTTTTGAGTTCCTGCGTATGCCTTTTGGCCTGAAGGGGGCAGCACAAACCTTTCAGAGATTAATGGACTCAGTTTTGCGTGGCCTCAATTTTGTGTTTGTTTATCTGGACGACATTTTGGTGGCGAGTCCTTCAGCCGGGGAGCACCAGTCACACCTAACACAGGTGTTCACACGTCTTGACGAGCACGGCCTGATCGTCAATCCTTCTAAATGTCAGTTTGGGCTGTCAGAGATTGATTTTTTAGGTCACCGTATTTCGTCGCTGGGTGCGATCCCTTTGCCTTTAAAAGTGCAAGTGGTGGCAGATTTTCCTCGCCCCTCCACTGTCAAAGCTCTGCAGGAATTTTTGGGCATGATTAATTTTTATAATCGGTTCCTTCCTCGCGCTGCCCACCTCCTGCAGCCTCTTTATGGTGCCCTACGGAACAAAAAGGCAAGCGATTCCCTCGAATGGTCTCCTCAGCGAGTCCAAGCTTTTCATAGGGCTAAATCCGCGCTCGCAGAGGCTGCTCTCCTCGCCCACCCTGTTTCTGCGGCGCCCGTGGCTTTGACAACGGACGCGTCTGATGTCGCCGTGGGCGCTGTGGTTGAGCAGCGGGTGGCGAATGTATGGCAGCCCCTTGCGTTCTTCAGTCGTAAACTGCGAGATAACGAGCGGAAGTACAGTGTATTTGACCGAGAGTTGTTGGCACTGTATCTTGCAACACGCCATTTTCGTTTTCTGTTGGAAGGTCGGTCCTTCACGGCTTTTGTTGACCACAAACCCCTGACGTTTGCCATGTCAAAGGTCACAGAGCCTTGGTCAGCCCGTCAGCAGCGTCACTTGTCGGCCATCTCAGAGTTCACTACGGACATTCAGCATGTGGCCGGTAAGGCCAACCCTGTGGCTGACTGTCTCTCACGCGTACTCGTGTGTCCCGTGCAGCTCGGTTTAGATTTTTCGGGAATGGCCGCTGACCAGCCCGACGACCCCGACATCTGCGCACTCAAAACTGACGGTACAGCGCTAGTGCTCGAGGAGGTGGTAGTTCAGGATGGCGGTCCCGCCCTCCTCTGCGATGTTTCCACTGGCCGCCCTCGGCCGGTTGTCCCGGTAGACTGGCGCCGCCGGGTTTTTGACGCAATACACTCCCTGTCGCACCCTGGCGTTCGGGCTTCCGTCAAGTTGGTTGGTGCCAAGTTTGTTTGGCCTGGCCTTAGGAAGGATGTTAGGCAGTGGGCAGCCGCATGCGTGGCATGTCAGCGCGCCAAGGTTCACCGGCACACAAAGGCGGCCCTCGAATCATTTCCGATTCCGGTCAGGCGGTTTGACCACGTGCATGTAGACTTAGTTGGCCCCCTCCCTCCGTCGCAGGGTTATACACATTTGCTAACGATGGTAGATCGTACCACCAGATGGCCGGAAGCAGTTCCTCTTTCCTCCACTGCCTCGGTAGACGTTGCTCGCGCGTTTCTGTCAGCCTGGGTTGCGCGTTTTGGCACGCCGTCTGATATCACCTCGGACAGGGTATCCCAGTTTGTGTCGGAGCTTTGGTCAGCGTTGGCCCAGTCCTTGGGTGTGCAGGTGCACCGTACCTACCATCCCCAAGCTAACGGCTTATGTGAACGTTTTCACCGGTCGCTTAAGGCGGCTTTGCGTGCGGCGCTCGTTGATAGCAATTGGATTGACCGTTTACCTTGGGTTATGCTCGGGTTGCGCTCAGCCCCTAAAGAGGATCTTGCAGCGGCCCCCGCTGAATTGGTGTTCGGTCAGCCACTACGCGTTCTGGGGGAATTTTTACCTGAGGGTTGTACCCCGCGACCGTTTCCCCTCTTTGTGAAAAGTGTTATATGTGCGTATGTCCTGTGAGGGAAGGCGCACAGCGACAAGTGATGCCCGGTTATCCCCGAGACGCTAAAAAGAGAAAAGTTGATGACGAATGGCGTGTTTTCAACAAGACATGGACTGCCAAGTAAAGGTAAAGCCGTGTGCTTATTTGTGCTACACACGTTGCTGTGTTTAAAGAATATAGTGTACCGACCTGCTGAAGTAGATGTTGTCTTCTTGAGTTGCGTAAATGAGGAGTGAGGAGACGTGCGTGTGGAAGGAACGAGATATGTTGAGCTGTGTTAGTATAGCTTGCTCAATAAAAGTTTAAAAAGAGCGTCAGACTTGGTGTGCACTTCTTCTGGACGCTACAATTGGAGGCAGAAGTAAAACTTTGCGCATACTGCACTGTTTGTGTGCTACGTCATCGGGAGGTACGTGCCACGTGAGGAGCTCGCCGGAGGGAGGGAGGGAGAGAGAGAGAGAGAGAGAGAGAGAGAGAGAGAGAGAGAGAGAGAGAGAGAGAGAGAGAGAGAGAGAGAGAGAGAGAGAGAGAGAGAGAGAGAGAGAGCGTTTACAGGTGCAGCCACGCTGCTTTCCACGGGGGGAATTCCGCCCTCAATGAAGACTCCCAGGTTTGATGGCAAGGCGAACTGGGAGGCATTTCATCCCACTTCTGACATCAATTGTAGCGTCCAGAAGAAGTGCACACCAAGTCTGATGCACTTTTTAAACTTTTATTGAGCATGCTATACTAACACAGCTCAACTTATCTCGTTCTTTCCAAAAGGAAAACCAATCCTCACTCCTCATTTCCGCAACAGCAACGCTTCCTCCTTCTTCGCCAATCACCTTACAGGCGTGCTACGTTCACAACAAAGAGGATGCAGGATAAAGTGACAGAAATTGAAATTTTTGTATTGTATTATACATCAGGAAGTGTTGTGTAAGAAAGTGTTACAAATAAAACCATCAAAAGCCATCTGCTTTTGTATAAAGATAAGTTAGGTTAAATGAAAATATTATTATTATTATTATCTATCTTACGGTATATCAAAAATAATTTGAGCAAAATTTAATTGAAATATTGTCGGTGTGGCCCTCCAGCAGTGCTCGGGTTGCTCATGCGGCCCCCTGTAAAAATTAATTGCCCACCCCTGCTTTAGGGTCACTCAGGAATGCAGCTGTCTGTAGTTTTATGTTGATATCTGTCTGTGGTTTCTATTTAATTTATTTGTTTAGTCTATTTTACTCGATTTTATTATTCTTTTTTTTTTTTTACTTGTATTTGAGGGAACAGCATTTAATGTATTTTTGGTTATTCCTATCAACTGTATGTGTCTAAAACCCAATAAACAAATGTTTCATTTGTCTTTCAACGCTTAAATCTCTAAATAAACTTTGGATCCGTCAATATTAAAATTGTTCTTATTTTTGTTTTATGCCCTTTTTGTTAAAGAAAACCCTGTTTTTTATGGAAAACACACAAAAAAATATGCAATATTTCCCCCCAAAAAATGTCAAAGTGGAACATTTGATGTTAAGTATTTGGAGCCTTAAATAGGTCAAATATTCATAACAACATTGATTTTGATTCATTGTTATTTTTAGAAGAATTATATTAATTTTTTTATTTTATTTTTTTACTTCCAACGCTTAAATCTCTAGATCAGTGATTCTCAAACTGTGGTGCGCAGGCTCCATCTAGTGGTACACTAAAGAATCGCTTAATTAGATATTCAAACACAGTGTTACTGGTCAAACTGTGTGTAATGTTACATTGGCCAAAAATATAAAATATATTTGTTAAATAAAACCTGTGCCTTGATTTTATTGAATATTTAGGCCTACTACGCCACTGTATTTTAATGTTGGTTGTAACGGTGGTACTTGGAGAGCTAAGTGTTTTCTGAGGTTATACTTGGTTACAAAAAAGTTGGAGAACCACTGCTTTAAATCAACTTTACATTGGTCAATATAAAGTTTTATTTAACTTTGTTTTTATGTTTAATACCCTTTTTGTTAAAGAAACCCCCGTTTTTTAGGGCAAACACACAAAATCTGCAATACTTCCACCCCAAAAACTTTCAAAGTGGAATATTTGATGTGAAGTATTTGGAGTCTTTAAAAGGTCAATAATTCATAACTAAATTTTTTTGATTCAATATTATTTTTTGAGCAATGAGTATAAAAAAATCCAGCTAACATTCTCTCAGAGATTTAAAAATGTCCCACTCATGAAAATGTTAAAAAATAGTCATATGTTGTTTTATTTTTTCACTTGCAACTCCTAAATCTCGAGATCAGCTTCAGCTATATTCGTCAATTATAAGTTTTAATATTTATTTTTTCATTTTCTTTTAGTTTCATGCCCTTTTTGTTAAAGAAAACTTTTTTTTAGTTTAGGAACACACTCAAAATATGCTATATGTCTTCCAAAAAATATTTCAAAGTGGAATATTGGATGTGAAGCATTTGGAGTCGTAAATAGGTCAATAATTCATAACTACATTTTCTTTGATTACTTTTTGAGCAATGACAATTTTTTTAAAATAAAAAAATCCAGCTAACCTTTTAAGGGATTCATAAAGGCCCCACTCATAAAAATGTTAAAAAAAATAGTCACACATAATTTATTTTACTTTCAACTCTTAGATCTCTAGATCAACTTCAGCTATATCCGTCGATTATAAGTTTGTTCTTATATTTTATATAATATATATATTATATATATATTTGTTTTTCCCATTTTCCTATTGTTTCATGCCCTTTTTGTTAAAGAAAGCACACTCAAAATATACAATATTTTCCCCAAAAAATAATTTCAAAGTGGAATAAATTTGATGTGAAGTAATTGTAGCCTTGAATAGGTCAGAAATTCATGAAAAAAAATAAATATTTTTGAGCAAAGACAGTTAAAAAAACAAAAAACAACTGCACGGCAGCTTTGTGTTATTGAAGTTAAAGTTAAAGACTCACTGATAGTCTCACACACCCACTAGGTGTGGTGAAATTACCCTCTGCATTTGACCCATCCCCATGTTCACCCCCTGGGAGATGAGGGGAGCAGTGAGCAGCAGCGGTGGCCGCGCTCAAGAATTATTTGGTGATTTAACCCCCAATTCCAACCCTTGATTCTGAGTGAGGGAGGCAATGGGTACCATTTTTATAGTCTTTGGTATGACTCGGCCGGGGTTTGAACTCACGACCTTCCAGTTTGAGGGTGGACACTCTAACTACAAGGCCACTGAGTTGGTTATAAAAATCAACATTGGAACTTTTTCTCATAACATTTGACCTGTTTGATCTTTTATTCCACTTTAGCCTTGAATTTCTGACCTATTCAAGGCTATAATTACTTCACATCAAATATTCCACTTTGAAATAATTTTTTGGAAGAAATATTGTATATTTTGAGTGTGTTTCTTTAACAAAAAGGGCATTAAACAATCGGAAAATGGGGAAAAAAAGAACAAACTCATAATCGACGGATATAGCTGAAGTTGATCTAGAGATCTAAGAGTTGAAAGTAACATAAATTATGTGTGACTATTTTTTTTTTTTACATTTTTTTTAAATGGGACCTTTATGAATCCCTTAAAAGGTTAGCTGGATTTTTTTATTTTAAAAAAACAAACTGTCATTGCTCAAAAAATAATCAAAATAAATGTAGTTATTAATTCTGTCCTCCGTTGTCCTCTGTGTTTTTTTTTTTATAAATTTTGATTTCTATTTTACTGTTTTAATTGGTTTTACCCTTTTTTACCCATTTTTTAATATTGTTTTTATATTGGTTTTGTATTCATTTATTTTTTGTTTTTATTCAGTCATTGGTGGAGCATAATATTGTTTTTAATATTGTTTTTAACATGGCTGTGCAGCACTTTAGAAACATTCTTGTTGTGTAAATGTGCTATATAAATAAAGTGGATTGGATTGGATTAGATTATTGAGCTATTTAAGACTCCAAATACTTCACATCCAATATTCCACTTTGAAATATTTTTTTGGAAGACATATTGCATATTTTGAGTGTGTTCCTAAACAAACAAAAAAAGTTTTCTTCAACAAAAACGGAATGAAACTATAAGAAAATGAACAAATAAATATTAAAACTTATAATTCACGAATATAGCTGAAATTGATCTCGAGATTTAGGAGTTGAAAGTAAAAAAATAAAATAACGTATGACTATTTTTTAACATTTTCATGAGTGGGACCTTTTTAAATCTCTGAGAATGTTAGCTGGATTTTTTTTATTCATTCATTCTCAAAATAATCTTACTTATCTCCATTGGCGTTGTTAGACATATTTTAGGGGGGCTGAAGCCCCCCTAAAATGTTCTTAAGCCCCCCTAAATAATTTGGTGTTAAAAAAAAAAAAAAAAAAAATTATATTTTTTTATTTTTTACAAATACATGCCGACATATTCATTATAAAGTGGCCCGAATACGAGTTTAAAATAAATAATCATATAACCTGTCATCATTCACTCAGTTTCCCCTCACTTCATAGCGTAAGGTAGAGAGCCCCTTTAGTGCGTCTGTATCCAATCCATTCCACTTGTTCATATAGAAAATGCCCACATCACTCAAAATCCAGTCCGCATTTTCTCTGCGACCTTGCTTGCGGTCCTGCAGGTGTACGAAGCACATTAGCACACAGCACTGCAGAACAAGAACCTTGTGTCTGCAATTGTAAATAATTTAGTTTTTAAGTTTTGTGTTTCTTGTAGAATCTATATAAAGTAATATACGTTAGCCTATTGTTAAAATAATGAAAACAAATCGTTAAATATATTTGTTTTATTGTATTGTTACATTAATAGCTGTTGTATTATTATAGGATGGCTTGTTAAACATTTTATAGGATTTTCAGAGGGTGGAAAAACCAAGACATTTAATATAAAATGTAAAATTAATAAATACATAAAAAGAAAAAGAAAAAAAATGGTTAAAAGTCATCGTCCCGGGGAGCATTTCATTTCGTCCCGTGCATTTTTTTTACCGTCCCCGGGACGACGGGACTACCTTAATCTCAAGCCCTGGAAGTTACATTTTATTGTTTGCATTATTTGTTTCAGCATTGCACTTTGAAGATGGTCCCTCAGCTCTTTGACAGCTTTGGCTCTTTTTCAGATCAGCTAAGTCTTTCTTATTTACAGTATATATAAACCTTTCTCGTTTCTATTCAGACTTCCATATATATTTAATTTCCTTAACGGCTTGCCATAATATATATATATATATATACATATATATATATATATATATATATACATATATATATATATATATATATATATATATATATATATATATATATATATATATATATATATATATATATATATATATATATATATATATATATATATATATATATATATATATATATATATATATATATATATAAATATATTATATACAAGCCAAATTATCCCGATCCAGATATTACTTTAATTCAAGTAATTAAGTAATATTTCCAGGGCTTGAATTTACAACCATTTTAGTCACATATGTGCCCAAAATGTAATCTGTGCAACTTCAAAATATTTGGGAACAAACAATTATTGTATTGTGAGCTGAAGTGGTGGCATTAGCCTCTATGTTGTGAATGAATAACATAGAGGCTAATGCCATGACTTTCATTGTGTTTCAGTGTATCTTGAAGGATCATGCAAGTCATTGTTTCTTGTTGATGCTGTAAACAAAATGTCACTGTGCAAACCCATGTTTGTTGTTGTACTGAACACACATTGAAAATAAACCCACTGAAATAATAATAATAATAACAATGAATCATTTCTAAGTCTTTGTTAGCCGTTTGTGAAGTTTTGTGCTTGTGCGCTACGTTCGCTCGCATCCTGTGCATCTCCTGGGGGCTAAGCCCCTCCTGTCCTTAAAAGCTAGTGACGCCCCTGCTTATCTCATGAAATATGACTTACTCCACCAATTATTATTATTAAATTAAAATGTATTATTATTTATTTTTATTGTGATTGCTTATGGATTATATTGTGAATAAATTGAGAACAGGAAGTGAACAAAAGTTTTAGCAACTGTTATGTAAAAGAAAAGGGGTAGGATTAAATAAGAAAAACTGGAAATTGTGATGTATTATGTTCTATGCTTGCATGTTCGAAATAAACTCAAACTCAACTCAACTCCAGTGTTGTTTTCGTCAACGATGACGATGACGAAATAATTTCGTTGACGCCACTTTTTTTTCATGACTATAACGAGACGGTGACGAGATAAACATGTCTCTCTGATGACGAAAACATGACGAGACGTGTGTGAGTTTTCGTTGACGAGACGAGAACGGACGAAAATGTTAGTGGGTAATCTGTCAGACGTTTAAAATGCATGACATTTCTGTTTATTGTGTGTGTCAATTAAAACCACGCCCACCAACTGGCGTGCAGCGCACAACGTGCTCAACACGTCAGACTGTTGTACTCATCAGGCAATGGACCGTGATGGCGGCGGCAGTTTCAACACAGGGGCTCGGTGGTCGCAAACGTAGAGACAACATAAGAGTGTATTTTAATATATATATAATATAACCCAGCAGATCATAAAACAGAGTGTATTGTGAAGGAAGACGGTGACACATGTGGCCACAAAATATGCGGAAAAAATACGACCAACCTTAAAGGCCTACTGAAATGATTTTTTTTTATTTAAACGGGGATAGCAGATCCATTCTATGTGTCATACTTGATCATTTCGCGATATTGCCATATTTTTGCTGAAAGGATTTAGTAGAGAAAATCGACGATAAAGTTCGCAACTTTTGCTGGCTGATAAAAAAAAGCCTTGCCTGTACCGGAAGTAGCGTGACGTCACAGGAGCTAGGATTCCTCACAATTCCCCATTGTTTACAATGGAGCGAGAGAGATTCGGACCGAGAAAGTGATGATTACCCCATTAATTTGAGCGAGGATGAAAGATTCGTGGATGAGGAACGTTACAGTGAATGACTTGAGAGGCAGCGATGGACGTATCTTTTTTCGCTCTGACCGTAACTTAGGTACAAGCTGGCTCATTGGATTCCACACTCTCTTTTTTCTATTGTAGATCACAGATTTGTATTTTAAACTCGGGATACTATATCCTCTTGAAAATGAGAGTCGAGAACGCGAAATGGACATTCAGTGCCTTTTATCTCCACGACAATACATCGGTGAAATGCTTTAGCTACGAGCTAACGTGATAGCATCTTGCTTTAACTGCATATAGAAACAAAAGAAATAAACCCCTGACTGGAAGTATAGATAGAAAATCAACAATACTATTAAACCGTGGACATGTAAATACACGGTTAATGCTTTCCAGGCTGGCGAAGGTTAACAATGCTGTGCTAACGACGCCATTGAAGCTAACTTAGCAACCGGACTGCACAGAGCTATGCTAAAAACATTAGCTCTCCACCTACGCCAACCAGCCCTCATTTGCTCATCAACACCCGTGCTCACCTGCGTTCCAGCGATCGGCAGAAGGACGAAGGACTTCACCCGATGCGTTTGGCGGCCCGGAGACGTAGGAAGTCAAGGTGAAGTCGGCGGCTAGCGCGGCTACCGCGGCTAGCGCTCCAACAAAGTCCTCCTGGTTGTGTTGCTGTAGTCCGCTGCTAATACATTGATCCCACCTACAACTGTCTTCTTTGCAGCCTTCATTGTTCATTAAAAAAATTGAAAAAGATGTTCAGAATACTGTGGAATTGTGAAATGAAAACAGAGCTTTTTGTATAGGATTCTACGGGGTACCATAACTTCCGTTACTCGGACTTCGTCACGCGCATACGTCATCATACCGCGATGTTTCAGCCGGATATTTCCCGGGAATTTTAAAATGTCACTTTAGAAGTTAACCCGGCCGTATTGGCATGTGTTGCAATGTTAAGATTTCATCATTGATATATAAACTATCAGACTGTGTGGTCGGTAGTAGTGGCTTTCAGTAGGCCTTTAAGGCTCGCCACAAAGATATTTTTTCGAAGGTAAGTTACAAATGCTGTTAACATAATCGATAAATGTCACAGTAAGCTAATACATTAGTACGTTTTCCACATACTCCTGGCGCAAATGGGCTGCTAACTTCAGGCTAAAGTTAGCTTTTGTTACGCTAACGTCACTTCATTACGTGTGTGTTACTTTAGCAGCATGTTTAGCCATGTTTACATTCAGTGACGGTGTGGTTATCTCTTTGTGAGTACGTTCTGTCAGCACGTAACTTGATATGTTAAACAGGTCGAGTCACTGTTATACGTAGAGTCTGCTAGCTTTCGCCTAAAAGCCACAAGTGACGTGCAGCGCCATTTAGGAATCAGGAATTAATTGATTATTTTATTACATGGTTTGCACAAATTAAAGAGAGTGGGGTTGTATGATATCTGTTGTAATTGCACTGGCAGACAGGGCCAAGTTGAGCATATGTGTTCCTCATCCATCACTCATATTTTGGGCATGTTTATGTTCATTGTACTTTAACAAATTCTGAGAAATAAAGCCACAATTGCTGAAGTAGAATGTTTTTGTTTTTTTGGCTTTTTTGGAGTAATGAACTTTGATTCCACTGTTACCACTTTATCTGTGTGTAATACACAATCCTTGGATCAGAAATTTGCTGTTGGGTGGAAACCTTATATGTCTAAAACCATTCCTTTATTGTTATTATTTGTGAAAATAGCAGACCTGCAAGCTTACAATGGGTTGAACTTATAGATCTGCTGCTATTTTCACAACTTATGTGTGACACTGCCCAACAGCAATCTCCAATACTTATTGACGTAAATTAATTTGTTAAAAGACTATACTTATATACAGGGCCGGCCCGTGGCATAGGCCGTATAGGCAAATGCTAAGGGCGCTGTCCATCAGGGGGCGCCAAGCCAGTGCCACAAATGTTGGAGAGAAAAAAAAAAAAAAGTTGGTACTATTATTTCTAAATACAAAAAAATAATCCCACGTTAATTAAAATGCAAAGTAAAGCCTATTTAATAGAAATATTATTTGTTACAACATTACGCCCCCCCCATCCCCCCGCACGGTGCGCCCCCTCCCTTCCCGTATCATGACTCTTACCACATCA